>NW_026896607.1:0-245543 GCF_033153095.1 Gastrolobium bilobum
ATTATAAATAAATAAAATAAGAAGAATAGAAATTATAGAATTAAGATTTAAAAAAGATAAATATAAACATACTAAATTTATATTATATTGCAGATTCTCATATAACAATATGTAATTTATTTTTTTTGAAAACAGAATGCCAAAAATTCAAAAGACAATGCATTATTGATTGTACAATATATTTTTTTTTCTTAGTTTTGAAAATTTTACGAATGGTGTGATAATAGCAGTGTTAATAAAATCAGACCGACCCGGCCAGGTCGACCTGGGAACCGGTAAACCGGTCATATAATCGGTCCGGATGAAACAATGGACCAGCCATGCATCAGAACCGGTGCAACTCGGTCCGACCCGGCCGGTTTTCATGAAAACTGGTGACCTGGTCCGGTCCTCAAAAAAAACAATTCAATTTTTTTTTCAAAAAAAAATCATAATGGACATATTTGAATATGTTTTTGCTTATTGACTTACATAAGTTATGTACCTACAACACTAATATTATCTCAATTATGCAATATGTAAATTTTTTTGATTTGATTTACAGTTAAAGATGTCATTTTCTGAACCTAAATCCCCGTATCACGATCATTATATTTTTGTTTGATCTTTTATTGGATAATAATATGTGTTTTATTATTTTTATATTAAAATATTTGAAATTTTTATCATTTTCTTTTAGACATTTGAGTATGTTTATAATTTTTTAATATAATAAATTATAAAATTGTATATAATTACCGGTCATGCGGTTGAACCAATGACCCACTGATTGAACCAGTGAACCAATACCTCAACCGGATCAATGACCGGTCCGATTTTAATAACATTGAATAATAGTACATTATAAAAAAGAGTCTAGGCTTAGGGAAAGAAAAAAGGGAAGAAGATATAGACTCATTGAGAGAAAAAGACCACCTATTGTATTAATAAAATAATAATTGAAAGAAGAAAAAACACACAACCCTCACTGAAGAATTTTTTTTTTTGGTATCCTCCTTTTTTATTAATTCATTTATTTGCTATATAATTGGAAGGAAAACATAGCGGTAATTTTGATTAGGGTAAACCCTAAGCCATTGACCAACAAGTTAGGTTACTCATTTAATCCAGGGATTGTTTAAATTTATTATCTATAATAATGGTATACGTGCAGTATGAATTATTTAATTTTTTTACAATAATAAGTTTTTATTCAATAAATATTTATTATATATTCAAATTGATAGTTTTAATAAAATTCTATAATCAAAATATTTAACTTTAAAAAATATTAAGAAAAATAAATAATCTAAACATAATCATAATTTTATAAGGTATGATAAAGATTCATATTTAAAAGTTAATAATTACACTGTACCAAAAACTATTTATTCATTATATGACTTAATTTTACTTAATTTGTTTTAATAATTTCTAATGTATTTTTTGACTTTATATATATCTATATATATATATGGAAAATGTTATATTATTACTATTTTCGTTTACAAACTCTTATAATTAAATTTTAACTGTTGATTTCAGTCAAACTGACGGTTATAATTAATTAATAATTAATAATTAATTAATAAATATGACCCAATAAAATATAACCGTGAAATTAATGAAAATCAACGATTAAAATTTGGTTATAAGAGTTTGTAAGCGAAAAAAATTATAAATATGTTATCAAAAAAAAAAAATTATAAATATAGCATTATATATATATATACATATATATATATATATATATATATATATATATATATATATATATATATATATATATATATAGGCAAAATGATTTGTAATGTGACTGCATATAAGCATTGGTGCAGTCACCTAAAAACTATGTCGTTTTGGGTGGGATAAAGGAAGATCGTGTTTAAAATTAATTATAGAAAATAAAAATATTATATTTATTTCCACCTTTGTATGGTTATGATTCCCATATTTAATTTTTTATATTTATTTCTACCTTTGTATGGTTATTTTTCCCCTATTTAATGCTTTCGCATTATAAAACAACGTAGTTTTATATGACTGCACAAATCCTTAGGTGCAGTCACTTTACATCCGCTAAATCCATATATATATAAATATATATATGGAGTTTGCATTTCTGCAGCTGCTATATATGCAGCAATCAAATACTTGCTATATATATACGTAAAAGCATTAAATGCATAAAATCATAACCATACAAAAGATGAAAGCATTAAATGTGGGGAATCAAAACCATACACATGTTGTTGTACGTAAAGTGGCTGCAGAAATAATTTTTCCTATATATATATATATATAGGGTCAATATCATTTTACACCAGTGTAAGTTACACTCTCAATCTTGTCCGTTGATCTCACTTATATCTAAGGGCTCAAATTTTTTAATAATGTGAGCCATTGGATACAAGTAGATGAATGATCAAAATTGAGTGTAAGACTTCTAACTCTTACACCGGTGTAAGAATATCCTACCCCATATATATAAGTCTTATAAGTCTTACTCTGGTTACTCTGGAGTCAAAAGATCTCCATATATATATATATATATATATATATATATATATATATATATATATATATATCGGTAAATAAAAATTATATTTAATTCCTATCAAATTAGGTCAGGAACTAGAATCCCAATATTCCTATTGAAAATCCTAACCCTCGCAATCCTAATAGAGTGGCCAATTCTAAAAGAATTATGGATGAAGAACAGGATAAAATAAATTCAATTGAAATAATTAACTATAAAATTAACCAAACTACAAGGGGTTCACATCAAGGGTTGTGACTCTTACCACAATATAAAAAACTAGCCAGACATATTCATGTCTGACAATTTAAAATATTCAAAAGAATTCATAAAACAAAAGAATAACCGGAAGAATTGAGAAGAAGAAATCTTGATCTTCAGTCACCGAAAGCTTGTTCCGATTCCTGTTGCTCGCAATTTCTCCCGTGCAAAAGTTATTTTCTCTTGAGGTCTGAATCTCTATTTATAGAGTCTTTGACCTTGTGTAGAATCTTGATTGAATCCTTGTCGCAATCTCAGTGCAATCTTGTCTCTGATTTAAAAGGGATTTAATGCTGATTGACGCACCTCCCACGCTGTGAGCGTGAGATTTTTTGTTAAGGATCCTTGAGCTCCACGCAACTAGCGTGGTTATCACGCTTCAAGCGTGGACTGCTTGAGAGTCTGGCGCTACTAGCGTCAATTCCATGCTAGTAGCGTGGTAGCTTCTTCCTGTTTTTGATCTCTGGCGCTACTAGCGTGAGTCCCACGCTACAAAGCTATATGATAGCACCCAATTTTTCCGATTCGGCAGTTTGATCTGAACTGTCTTTTCTATATACTCTCCCCGGTTCCGTTGCTATCGCTTTGTCATATATTCCATACATCACACTAGATAGATATCATATTCATAGAATACGATTCACTTTCAAAATGCCTTGGTGGTGAAATGGTAGACACGCGAGACTCAAAATCTCGTGCTACAGAGCGTGGAGCGGATGTCAGCGGTTCGAGTCCGCTTATGGTGATAAGCATCTAGGGAAGTTGAATCAGGTGTCTGTTTCCACCCTCAATCTCGGTCAAACCAGATTAGTTGGGTAATTGATGAAATAATGAAGAAATAAAAGAGTCAAAATTAAATAAAGCTATTTGAAAGGATTTGATCAAGAGTATATATTTTGGCTTCTGTTCTTAGAAGGTTATCAACATCTTCTGTTTTATTTGACTTTTCCCCCCTACATGAATTGTTTGCAAAAGAAAATTTGTCCACCTTTATTTTCCAAAAAAGAAACAATTTGTCTAGCTCCAAATACAAGTTTTTCAGCATGTTTGTAACTGCAATACTTCAGATCTTCCAACCTTGAAAACACATGTTCCCGATCAAATTGTAGACATATATATTTTCCATAGAAAGAGGTTCTTGAAATTACTATCAGTAAAATCCTTCTCAACAACTCAATAATTACTAAACCATGGTGTAGATTTGATAAAAGATTGACCACTAAATCATTGATACCATTAATCCAAGTTTTTTGTGCTTGTTTTATAGTGATACCTAAAGTTCAAAACAGAGAAAAATATCATCAAGTCTATTCGTATATATTACATACCACTTTTTCTTTGATCTTTTTGTTTTTTTTGGAAACCTTCTTTGATCTTTTCAGTATCAGAAAGTGTTCCTGATCCATCTCAAACAACCTTACTGCCTCTTTGATTCTGCGGATGGAGTCTGCACCTCTTTGACTTTCTTGGATGCATGTTTTGCATCAACAACATCCTTTAATGTCTGACCATGATCTGATTTCAAATTATTTTTATCACTAGCTTTGGCTTCATGAAGTTGTTTTTTTACATACCAATCGGTGTTCGAAATCCTAAGAACCTTACTAATTCGATTTTAGGTTTGAGCCTCCCCACCATCCTAGGAATTGCGACTCTCGAGAATCAAACCCACTCCCCTCTGTACAGGTCAAACTCGGAAGTACTAGACCAATATCTCTTGATTATGAAGTTGTTTTTTTCCAATTGGTTTCTTTTTTATCCATATAACTAACTCCCTTGTGCCAAGCTTGACTTCAATCCAAAATTTGTATAGCCCATTGGGCCCAAACCAGTCTAACAACAAAGCCCTTCCAAACCAATTTCTAATAATATATATACATGAACCAAACCAATCTAATAATTTTGGTTTTTTGTTTAAACTATTATTGTATCAACTTTTAAACATGAAACTATTATTCACATGAGAAATAATATATATTTCTCAATGAATAATATTGTGGATCGATAATGAGAGGCCGGTCTCCAGCATGGCTAATTAGAGCAAAAAAACATAGCCAGTTGTATGTTGTCTTTATCTTGAAGTTATATATATATATATACATATATATATATATATATATATGGTCATGATCATTTTACACGATTGTACACTCTCAATCTTATCCGCTGATCCCACTTATATTTAAGGTTTCAAATTTTTTAGTAATGAGAGCCATTGGATACAAGTGGATCAATGGTCAAGATTGAGTGTAAGACTTCTAACTCTTACACCGGTGTAAGAATATCTTGTCCCATATATATATATATATATATATATATATATATATATATGTATATATATATATGTATATATATGAGGTAGGATCTTTTGACACCAGTGTCAAATTTAAAGTTTGACATCTCATTTGAGAGTCGTTAGATCAAAAAAGATCAATGGTGTCACATGCTTACAAATCAGAGTATTGATCTTTTTTTATCTAATGGCTCTCAGATGAGGTGTCAAACTTTAAATTTGATACTGGTGTCAAAGGATCCTACCCCTACTTAAATTTATATGTTTATATTTATGGGATGGGTTATACTTACTATCATAAAAATTTACCACTCTCATAGCCAATTTAAACATCGTTGGATCAGAATTAAATCTAATGGTTCACAATCAATGGTTATAATCCTAAATTTTTATCCCTTCATTCTCTCTCACCTTCACCTTCTCTCTAAGTCTAACAACCCTTTCTCCATTCTCTCTCTTGGTCTTCCAATTGCACATGACAAACTTGATAAATTCGTCTCTCGTGTTCTATCAAAATTGTAGGTTTATTCTCATTTTCTATTTTATGCTTTTCACTCGTGAAGCAACAAGATAAGCATCTCCAACATCATTAGGCCAACAAAATCAACTCATGAGATTTATAGGTAGTTTTCAAGGATTGATTCATTATGCTTGAAACACACAATGATCATGCCATAAGACAACCTTTCATTGATGTAGAAGCATATAAAGCAGAATAAAAATCATTACTTGCATTAAAAATTCAATTTTTTGGGTTCAACCCCACAATCTTGTGAAGAGATGAGACAATGGAGATAAGCAAAACCGATCACTGACCACTGCAATGAATTTTGACGGCGGAAGAGAAAGGGTGGAGAGAGAGTTCTCAAGCCTAGAGAGAAGGTGAGAAGGTGAAAAGATGAAGAGTAAAAATTAGGATTATGAATTAGATTTAATTCTGATCTGACGGTGATTAAGTTAGTTGTAAGTTTGGTAAACTTTTGTGGTGATAAATATAATCCTCCCCTATATGGGTGAGGTGTGTTTGAATTATTTAGTACATAAAGACAAATTTAGTACCTACTACCAATACCTCGCTCGCTCATCAAAAAAATGGAGGAACAAATTAATTATTCAACGGTAAGGAACTGGATAAAGAAGATAGACTGGTTGGCTGATAGTCTTGGAAATGATCCATAATCTTTTAGAGGAGTTGATGAAAAAATTGCATACACTTGCCCCAATGCAGGTCTGCTTGTGTGTGTGTGTAAGTGAGTGTACAGTGACTGGATACAAAATTTGGTCCAGTGCACTAAGTTCTTCCGCGAGAACACATTTATAGTAAATATTATAATTATGTTCTCCCGGGAGAACGCCTAAAGAACACCATTATAATATTTAGTGCACTAAGTTCTCGCGAGAGAACTTAGTGCACTGATGGTCCTCGCGAGAACTTAGTGCACTGATGGTCCAGTGACTGAATTTTCATTTTTTTCACACACACACACACACAGATATATATATATATCTTTACATACTACTAGGGTTAGTCTAGTAGTGAGAGGTGTGAATAGTTATGTAATAGATTAAATGTTTAATTCCTCAATATATCCAAAAAAAATTATATATGTTCGAGTTAATCGGTCTGATCAATAACTTATCAATTTCACAAGCAAATATGTAGCGGTCCCGGCTCATGTGGGCTGTACAAAAAGAAAAGGGAGGAGAGAGGAAGAAAAAAGAGAGAGAAAAGGACTCGGAAATAAATTTCCCAATCTCACCAATGACCAAATACCCTGATCAGATTGGGTTTAATAACACTGCCAATTAAGAATCATATATGGAAGCACAATCACCATCGTATACAGAAGCACATTTTGTGTTTATAGGGAGCACATTTTGTGTTTATATGAATGTAACGTAAACCTAAGTTTCCTTGCTACACCGGACACCTCGTTCCTACTTAACCTTTCTACGTAACCGAATCTCATTGGCGTTTTGCTCTTGGTCTTTTTTTCTTCTCTATCGTTATTTCCACACCAAAACAAGCCCATCCGACATGCACATAAATCAAATTCCTCAAGTTTTCTTTCCATCATGGGCTTTTCCCCCCTCTTCGTTGGCTGCCCAAAGAAAATACCTTCTTTCCACACACACAAAAAAAAAAACTTCATAATTATAATTATTGTTATTAATATTAATATTATTATTATTCATTTTTTCCTTATGTTTTTCATTTTTTCATTTTTCATTAACTATAGTCCACCGCACATTACATAAGCTATCTGTGCCAAAATGTATATACAACCATCATGAAAATTATACGCAAGTCTCTTAAGGTACAATAATTGAATCCAAAACATTATGAAGCATAATAAATTTGTTATATTAAAAACCAACTTAATTATGAATGTTTTTGTAATTAAATGATATTCATGTTTACTTTTTATCAAGCCTTATATTTTGAGAAAACAATAATAATGCATTCAGGTACGAATGTGTTAATTATTCTTCGATTCAGGGATTTGGCACCAGACGAATGTGTTAATTATTCTAATTTTTGTAATATACATACCGTGGAATAAAGGTACGAATGACATTTGATCGAAAAATATCCACGAGATAACTACTTAATTCTTGATTTTGTTACACTTTATTGTATTTTGAGGTTAGTTGTATCATTGGTTTTACAAAATACAAAATAGTTACGTGTAATGTTCATAATAGGTAGAAAGGTTGCACAATAATTATACATTATATGAAAGAAGGTATTGATTATTTTTCTTGTTTTCATTTCTTTATTTATTTTTCATTTGTTTAAAATACCTTCTTTTTTTTAAATCTCACAAAGTCGTCATTTTAGAGTTGTTAGAGAGAATTTTATCTCCGTTTGTAGGAGAAACAAATTTTCCTAAAATAAAATAGTCTATTTGCTCCAAAAAATGTTATAATAAAACAAAATATTGATAAATATAATTAAATTTGTAAACGATGTCATTGAGTGAATAAGTGAAACATTCGAAAAATAATAACAATAATAAATAACATTTCAATAGGAAGTGTGGAAATGAAACTTGAAATGAAAGATATAAATATGTACCCAAAAATAAATGAAAGATATAAATATATACCAAAAAATAATTGAAAGACAGACATGGAAATATACAAGTAGGACCAATCCTCGGGTTGCCTTTTTATATTTTGTTTTTTTATGAAAGGATGGTAGTTAACTTTGAAAGATATAAACGGGCACAAAGTTTTGTGGTGAGCTGATTCATAACTTTCTACTCTGAAGCGTACCAAAGAAAAAAAGGCAAAGTTGAGCAGATTGTCTGGAGTTTTTGACCATTTTATCCTTTATTAATTAATTAATAATCATTTTGTCTCTCATTCAAAACTATCTACCAATATGTCCCTCTTTAATCGATTAACTTGAAGATTTAATCGATTAAATGGTCAAAACTGACAAAAATGATTGACTTGAAAATTTAATCGATTAAATCTTCAAACTTAATCGATTAAATCTCCAGAGATGAAAACTAATTATAAGATACAGCACAAAATGGTCTCAAGAAAGAGAACATGAGATCTATTGCCTCCTTAGTCCTTTAGAGCTGAAGCACAAGCTCCACAAGAAAGAGCTCCCCATCAAACCTGAGTCCAAAAGGTTCCGCAAACTGAAGAAAATCATCCACCATTCCATCAAAATTAAGGGACAAACAAAAACACATAAGATGATATTTAATATTAATAATAACTGCATGTTGGAAACCAAAAGCCATGTGAAACAAAGAAAAGAATATGGAAAGAGAAACTAACCTCCTTCACAACCACCACCAAATAAGACGAGACAGCCAGAGACAAAGTTGAGAGAGTGAGAGGCTCTGGTGTTGGGAAAATCCGAATAACCATGTGGGTAAGACAATTTATGGCAACAAACAGAATCGCGATATGAGGTAAGAGTTGACAACAACGATGGTGGGGTCGAACCCTTTTGATTTAAGTGGCGGTGGCGTCGAATGAAGGGAACCATTTTTGGAGATATATTTTGGAGATTTAATCGATTAAGTTGAAAATTTAATCGATTAAATCTTCAAGTCAACCATTTTTGTCAGTTTTGACCATTTAATCGATTAAATCTTCAAGTTAATCGATTAAAGAGGGGCAGATTGGTATATAGTTTTGAATGAGGGGCAAAATGGTTATTAATTAATTAATGAAGGGTAAAAGGGTCAAAAAGCCAGATTGTCTGATCCTATGATATTTCCACACAATTATTTTGTTTTGCAAACAGTTGATTGATCATTAAAGTCTCGCTGGAATTTTTTATTTTTTGTTTTTAAGAGCCTCTGCCTCACTGAGTCATTCAACTGAGTGGAACTGAAACCCTTTACAAATCCAGAGGGTGAATTGGCATTTGCGTTAAACACAGCCCAATTACTCAGAGAAGAACCTCAAATGCCGAAACAATCATAAATAACTCCACCTAGGGGTGTGCATGGAGCGGTTCATAACCGGTTTTGGAAAAATCCAAACCGAATCGGTTTGAAATGGTTTGGTTTTCAAACCAAACCATTTTTTTAAAAAACCGGTTTTTATTATCCAAACCGGTTTGAAACCGATTTCAAAACTGGTTTTGATTTAAAATCAATCAAAACCGATTTTAAATCAAAATCGGTTATGAACCAAAAACCGATTATCAAGTTCAAAACCGGTTCCTTAACAAATTCAAAATCAATTTTTGATGAATTGTGCTATTTTTATAAGTAGTCGTTTGTTTATCCCAGTTATAGGTAGTTGACCAACTATTTCTTGCAAGAATCTTCATTGTTTTGGAACTCCCAGGACGAAATGATTCTTATAGAAATTGTTTCACGTTATTTTTACGGAAAACATTTCCATCAAAAAAAAATTTGTCGAATTTTTTTACGGAATATAAATTTCGTCAAAACATTTCCCTCAAAATATTTCACAAAAAAACATATTCATCAAAAATTTAGACGAAAAATATTTCTATCAAAATTTTCCACAAAACACATTTCCTTCGAAAACTTTTGACGGAAAATAATTTCATCAAAATACTTTACAGAATTCAAATTTCGTCGAAAGTTTTCTACGGAAACATTTTCGTTAATATTTTCGTCAAGTTTTTTGATAAAAAACATTTCCATCAAAATTTTTAACGGAACACATTTCTATGAAAAAATTTCGTAAAAAATTTTGACGAACAATATTTCGATAAAATTTTGACAAAAATGTTTTTCGTCAAAATGTTTTATAAAATTATTTTTCGTCAAAAAATTTGAGGGAAATGATTGGAGGGAATTTAGATTCCGTAAAGAATTTTGATAAAAAACATTTCGTCGAAATTTTTTACAGAAATATTTTTCGTCAAAAAAATTTGCAGAAATATTTTTCGTCAAAATTATTTACGTAAATATTTTTGGTCAAAATTTTCGCTCTAAATGTGTTTTGTTGAAAATTTGTCTAGAAATATTTTTCGTCGAAAATTTGGACGAAAATATTTTTCGTAAAAAAATTTAACGAAATTATTTTCTATCAATTTTTTTTATGGAAATGTGTTTCGTCAAATTTTTTTACAGAATTATTTTTCGTTGAAAAGTTTGAAATAATTGTTTCTGTCAAAAGTTTCGACGGAATTTAGATTCTATCAAGAATTTTGACTGAAATATTTTGTCTCTAAAAAATTTATGTCAATGATTATGACAAAATCTTGTTCCGTCTCTAGTTTCGACGAAAAAAAAATTTCGTCTCTGTTTTCTACGTAATATGATTTTTGGCAAAATTTTTGAGAAAATATTTTTCTTCGATAAATTCTGTTAGTATTTGAGACTTTTCTAATAATGCCACATTTAAAAATGATTCATATTTATGTAATTTTCACATTTCAAGGTTAGGATAAAAGATAATACTTATTTGTTCTTTAATTGTAAAATAGTTTGGTTATGGATAACCAATTATTTTATGGTTTGATAAATAACCAGTTTATAGAATAAAATGCAGTTTCATACGAAACCGGTTTTTAAAAATAACCAGTTTTTAAAATGTGGAGTGATTTGGTTATGGATCGATTTGGTTCTTTTGAACATTTTGAACACCCCTAACTCCACCCACCACTTTCATAAAAAAACTCGAAAACCCAACACACACACTGCATGCTTCAAAGGCTCATTAATAATTACGGTGAATTTGAAAGTGACCAAGTCCAAGGTAGCACTAGCAGAGTCTCTCTGGCGGTTGGGCAACAGTGAAACAACCCGCTTCTTTCATTAATGTACTTCCTCCCATCTTTAAAATCCTACCAATTCTCTTTATAGGTACAGATGGCAATTTAATGTTTGGTTTTATTCCAAAGACAATTGTTGTCTTTCTTATATTATAAGTAAAAAATAGTATACAACAGTCACATACATTTTTTTATTTTATTTTTTTTATTGATTTGGGTCAGAATTTAGAAGAGGGAGCAATGAAGAGCAGCATCAAATTCAAAACCAGAGCTTCTAATTGGAGGTAAGAATTCTGAGTTTACTTACCAATAGCAAGCACAGAAATTAGTATGTTTTGTATTATTTAATTTTTTCTAGGTTTATGCCAAATATGCTCAATTCAATTAATAGAGTTAGAAACTGTTGCATGCTGCATACACAAACAAACGTTATCATTTTGTTCGGCAGGGGAAGGACGATGAAACATCACAAAACAAGAGCAACATGAAGACGAACATAAACATAAACATAAACTCGAGTTTCTTCATGGAACTGAATCGAGGACTGCTCAAGGCCGTTATAATCTTGTTGTTTGTTCAGTTTGGTTTAGGCAGAAGAATGGGTTCGGGTTTGAGCTTAAGAACCGAATGGCGGACTTTGCTGGAACTATGTTCGTCGTTGGGGATTAGTGGGAAGGATTGGGTCAAAAAAGCCGAACCGTGCTTTCACTGGACCGGAGTTCAGTGCGAGAACGGTCGAGTTGTGGGCATCAATTTGACCGGTTTAAGCCGAACCCGAGCCGGTCGTCTCCAAACACGGTTTGCAGTGGATTCTCTTGCGAATCTGACCCTATTGGGTTCGTTCTGCGCTTCCGGTTTTTCTCTGAATGGGTCTATTCACGAGTGGTTGGGACAGAGCCTTAGGAAACTCGAAAAGCTTGATCTCTGGTCTTGCTGGCTCACCGGTCCGATTCCTGGGTCGCTTGGGGGTTTGAATGGGTTGAAAACTTTGATTCTCTCAGACAATAGTCTCACTGGTAGAATGCCTCCGGAACTTGGAAGGTTGTCTGGGCTATCGGTTCTAGATCTCTCTAACAATTCGTTGACAGGACCAGTGCCTAACTCTTTCTCTTTTCTTGTTAATCTCACAAGGCTTGATCTTTCTTCCAATTTTTTATCTGGGTCCATTCCACCTCATCTGGGTGCCCTTTCTAATCTCCAAATTTTGAATCTTTCAGATGATGGCCTCACTACTTCTGTTCCTCCTCAACTGTGTAACCTTTACAACTTGGTTAAACTTGATCTTAGCAAGAATTCTCTATCAGCTCATTGCCAGATCTTGCTGAAAGTTTTTTCTCTGCTGTGGGATGAACTGTTGCTTCTACTGATATGGAACATTTTGCTGACTCTGCTGATATAGAACATTTTGCTGACTCTGCTGATATAGAACATTTTGCTGATTCTGGTTCCATCTGAGGTTAGGATGATTCTTCCAGCCAGGATTGTTTGTTTTGGAGAATGGATTATTCTGCTGCTGGAACTGTGGTTTCCCAGGAAAGACTGCAGCTACTGACAGGTTTGCAGGAAATGGGGCCTTTTGCAGAGAAGGGAAAGCATCAGTGGGGTGAAAAGGGTCATCGCATATGCCACATGGATTGTCGGACTATGGAGCAGAAGTCTGGACTGTCTAGGTAACTGCCAACTGTCTCACCATGGTTGCTAGTTCATCAAGTCTATTTTCAAATCTTTGATTGTCAGTACTTGATGCCACTGTTGAAGGCTGGGTCAGAGTCGCTTGCACCTGGTTCACAGTACTGCTATTGGCTCTCATTCCAAACTGTTGAGCATTTGCAGCTATGTTTGAGATCAACGTCTTAGCTTCATCGGGTGTTTTGTCGATAAGAACTCCTCCAGTGGCAGCACCAATCAAGTTCCTATCCATATGTAGAAATCCCTTATAGAAGTAAACAATAAGCAGCTGGTCAGGAATTTGATAATATGGACAGCTCGCGGAAAGTCTCTTGAACCGCTCCCAGTATTCATACAAATTTTCTCCATTTGCTTGCCTTATTCCACTGATTTCCTTTCTGATTATAGTGGCCCTTGATGAAGTAAAATACTTCTCAAGCAAAAAATGTAGACATGTCAGCCCCGCTTGCAATGGATAAGGGTGGCAGGTAGTACAGCCAATCCTTGTGGTCTCATGGTATTGCATACCACTTAGAACTCCTTGAGATGCTTATGCGGATCCTCACCTGCAAGACCATGGAATTTGGGCAGCAAATGGGTCAGTCCAGATTTGAGCTCAAAAAGCACCTCATGGTCAGGGTAATGATTACATAAAGGCTGTTCATTGTTAACATTAGGGGCAACGAATTGCTTAAGTATTCTATTATCCATAACTTTAGAATTAAATAAATTACCAACTGAGTATACACTATGTGAAGGACTCGAGACTCAATAGACTCAGACTCTAAGGTATGCTCAAGAATAGCACTACTATAAGTCAACCTACGAACTCTACTAGCAGCATGCAATGATCTCTCTATCTCAGGGTCATATGAATATAAATCATCAACACTAGTAGTACTCCTAGTCATGCATCACAGGCACATGCATGCAGCGGTAAAATCATAAAACATACGATAAGACACAAAAACTATCGAAAATAGCAAACAAAAGCAAAAATAAATCTACGAAAAATATCAAATGACCTCAGAACGCTGTGGGACCAACTCTCCTAAAGTCTAATTGACCTTACGGACTCAAAAATCAAATAAATATTTTTCAAAAATAAAATAAAATAGCAAACGAAGGAATTTGGCTAAAATTGGGCCATCATCATGAAGAGCTATGACTTTTGTCCGGGATGACCGCCTTCTTCACTTCACCAATTTTCAGATCGATCATAGCAAGTTGAACAAGTGCAGAAATATCTTATACGTCCTGAAACGATAAAGAAACACTAAAACAGGTTTGTAAACGGAAAAATTTGGCAAAAATAAGGGTGACCTCACGCCTTTCTAGAGCGTGACTTATGCTCAAAAGGTCGAATTTCTTTGGGAATAGAACTCCTGAAACCAATCTCTTAGACAACAGTAATGCAGGAAAAAAATAACTGAGACAAGATGCAGTAGCAGATACAAAATTCGATGCAGAAAAGAGGTGCATAACACAGAATGCAAACGTAGAAACTCGAGAACAAGGCGAAACAGAATGCACACAGAATGCAGAAAAATGAAACTGATTTAAACGCACACAGAATGCAGAATTGATGCAGAAAAATGACACAGAATTTTGCAGACAGAAACAAAATGCAGAAAAATGAAACAGATGTAAACGCAATATGCAGACAGAAATCCTAAATAGAAAACGAATCAGAAAAATAACGAAAATATAAAACAGAACAAGATCAATCAAAAACAAAATATTGTTTTTAACAGAAACAGAAAATGAAAATTAAAAGAAATTAGAAAACATTAACAGAATTAGAAAATAAAAAACAGAAACAGAAAGAAGGAACAGAAACAGAAAAAAGAAAAATTGCAGAAAACGAAAAATATTAATTTTTTTTACAAAACAGAAAAAATGAAATTTAAAATTAAAAGAAAAAGAAAAAGAAAAATAAGAACAAAAAGAAACAGAACAAGAAAATAGAAAAATTGGAGAAAGATTAGGGAAAGAGAAAGAACGCTTTTGATGTGGAGATTTCCCGGCAACGGCGTCAAATTTGACGTGCGCTTTCGACCCCACACAAATTACCGAGCTTTAGGTTTGTAGTGATAGGGCAACTCAGATCGTCTCCCAAAGAACCTTTTTGAAATCAGAAACGCTCTGTAAAATAAAATATAAAAGGGAAGGGGGATTTTGTTGATTTAATGTTTAAATAAAAAAGAATTAAAATTGGGATTTGAAAATCAGAATTAAAAACCAATCAACCTAAGGAATTAGGATTCATTAATTTATTTCGTCATTGGATAAAAAGATAAAATTATCAATTTGTGATTAACCCCAATCGAATTCAGAATCCTCAAATTCAATTGGAAACCCTCTCTAGACTATCGCCTAACGTTTGGTTGAATACAGTATCTCAACTATGCGATCGCAGTAGTTTTGATCTGTTCAACTTATGTTCATCGGGTAAATTAATCTGACCATTAAATCTAATAATCAATTTTAACTTATAGAATGTAATCGCATTATTCAGTTAGAATACCTACAATCGCATGATATTCAACCTGAATTGGGAAAAAATGAAACTAATTTAAAAAGTTAAAAACATATCCTCTGAAATAAATTAACGAACCTTTAACCTTAGATTGATTAAAGGTGTTTATCCTAGCATCGCGAGGTTAAACATCATTCAAAATAAAAAATAAAAAGAAAAAGATTAAAAGAAAGAGTGCAGAATTTCGATAAAGAAAACTCAAAATAATTGTTCAATTCCAAAATCTGACTACCGAAGGGTTTCCTAAAATTTTCCTTAAATAACCCACATTCAGAACGGCTTAGGGTTTCACCACTTCGGCCCATACATAAAATAAAAAACTTAATAAAATAAAATAAAACATTAAAACATGGCTTGGGCCCTAAACACATTGGGTTCTAATATGATTTACAAGTCCAAACGTCAAAATAAAATTCCAGCAAAAACACGTCATCTTGGGCTCAGGTTTAGACCATCTTCCCATTCGAATTGGGCTTCAGTAGCTGAAATAGAGATTGTAGCGCTTTCTGTTAGCTGCAAAAGGCAATAAGAATAGAGTCAATCGGACATTGGTAGAGTGAGATATGGTCAAAATACGAAAGTAGTGTAAATCTGAAAAATTATGACAAAAATAAATTAAACCCAATTAAAATCTAGAATTCTGATTTGACCCAAAAAATCTTTATTTAATTCAAACAAATTCTAAAAATACCAAAAAAAAGTAATAAATAAGTGTAACAAAATATGTGTTATCAAACACCCAGTGCATACACATACGTATAACAAAGCATTAAACTACTTTATTGTATTTATATACACTATCAACAACCACCATCCATTCCGGGCTTGGTGGAACAATAAAGTGATCAACACCCAAAGTCTGAGGGCTTACCTCAATTTGCTTCCAACTCAACCTTTGTTCACCACCAATGTGCACAATCAAGCTTTACAATTATTACCAACAATCTCACAAACAAACACCTACACAAAGGTGCAATGCAATCAATCTATTGCATCCAAGAATATATCAATATTCATGAACCAACAACCAAATTCACACCACAATTAAGGCATGAATTTATCAATTTCAATGAGCTAATCAAGCTCCATTGCTTCCTCCAATGGTCGGTCTTCCAATGTTGGTCCACAAGGCTCAATCCTTTCACCACAATGGACACAATCAATCATCCAACCAAACCATGGCTCAACAATGCAAGAAACTCAACATTTCAAGCATGAATTTTTTCAAAATATTGAACAATAACCAAATGACTACTTAACTTCACTTATACCGTTTATTTATCATTCCTAACAACTTTTACAAAGGAATTTAACTTCAATCTCACTCTAACATACCCCACTATTCATGCATTTTCTTAAAATAAAAAACCATAACATACACATTACCACAAAACTTAATGAAAGTGGGATTTTTTACCATGGGTAGTCTTAGAATCACCTAAGGAGTAGATTCCAAGCCTTAAATCAACCAATGAGCTACTCCAAGCTTCCTTCTCCAAGTTAGGGTGCCACTTTCCTCTCACTTTTTCTCACTACACACTTGATTTCAAGAGAATCTAATCTATGGATTGTGTTTGGCTTGAGATTCTATAAAATTTTGGTCCAAGAACCAAGTGATTTGGTCAAGAAATGGAAAAGTTGCAAGATGGAGCTCTTCAACAATGGCTACCAATCTCCCTCTCCCTATTTTCACGAAGAAGAAGAATGCAATGGGTGAGTTTTGTCTTTGTTTTGTCACTTAACATAGGTTAGTTATTTCAACTGGGTATAAGCTCATCTGTCTAGTCAACTCCATTCACAACCAAAGCTTTACTTTTATATTTTTGTCTCGTTCTCCATCCAGAATGACTGCAATTCAAAGAAACGTAAAAAATTAATGACATTGCAAACAAACATTTCCTTTTTGTATTGCAAGAGAAATAACCTCAAAATGAGAAAATAAGAGCGTGAATTAACTAATACTATATCATGCCCATTATCCTTCTAATGGTTAATGGCGTAGTTGCAGTTGAGGACCACAATTAAAACCTTTATTCTTGATAAATCAGATTAAGACCATGAAAAAATTGGATAATCCAAGAACAACTCCAGCTGTTCTAAACTTGAAAATAGTGACAAAGAAAAGTTTCCTCGCAGTGGAATTGAAAGCTTCACAACCTGCAATTTCGCAGGTTCCATAAACAGACAGAACAAACTGTGGAAACTTACTACGACAGAGGTCTTTTCAAGTCCAACATGTAGGACAGGAAAAAATGTCTCTTCACCAGAAAACATAGCACATTTGCCACCCATTTCCTTGCCAATACACCAAACATCTAAGAATCCTTCCATTGGACGTTCTCTAAATCACTCGAGTTGTCTACAGGTCAATTTTTACAATTGTGTCAATCCAAAGTCTAAAGCCAATTATAAACAACAGATATTGTTCTGACTCACGTGATATATAATCATCTCAAAAAATAAAGATTTGTCATATTGCCACATTTTAGTAAGGGTTATTATATCTGAATACCAAGAATTACAACTTATCACCAATGCCAAAATTATTGACCACGCAACTATACAAACTTCAACAAAATTATGTATACTTCCGTCAAAATTTACAACTTTACAATTTATCAGCTAGACATTTGACTTACTGTACTCCAGAATTTATTGATTAGCGAATGCACTTTTGCTTTCAACAATTGCAGCTCTACGTTGAGATTCAGATTGCATCTATCCATTCTGCATGCTTCTTCAGATCCCTGCAAAATTAACATAAATATCAATGAATGGATATTTATGCACAATTTAGCCAAATATTGAGTGTAGGTTATATGCTGAAAGAGTAACACACTTGCAACGTGGGACGCGACATTCTGAGTCCCTACAATTCTTCGAGTGTGCAGCTAGTCCCAACCATGCCTTCTTACAATACTGGCAGCCCCCAGCAGCTTTAATAGTGCACTTACTGGCATGAGAGAACAGTTTTTTAATTTTAATGCATTTTGGATAAGAGCAGGGCTGAGCTTTAGTTGGGCGACATTGAGATGCATGCTGTAAAACTTGTAGAAATTCTTGTATCTGTGTGACCAATTACATGGTAAGTCAGCAAGTGTACATGTTATGACAAGGAAAAATGGGGAAATAAAATTATAAAAACCACAAAAAGGTAGGTTTGAACAAAAATCTAGAACAAACCAGTGATAAAAAAAAGAGTAAATACCATTTTTGGTCCTCAGCAAATTTTACGATACCCGCTTTAGTCCCTAGCAAATAAAAAGGCTATAAGAAATTCAAAAAAAAATTTGTACATTTCAACTAAATGGGTTCATTTTGAATTTCTTAGAGATCGCGAATAGCCTTTTTATTTGCTAGGGACCAAAGCGGGCATCATGAAATTTGCTGAGGATCAAAAAGGATATTTACTCTAAAAAAAATAAAGTCTGGAAACTAGGTCATACCCATACAGGATTCTGCTTTAATTCTTGATTCCCTGACTGACGTTCTGCTGTTGAACAAGTTTGACTCAACTTGTGTGTATGGCAATTAGCACCTCTCTTCTTATAGCATGCAGAGCAGACAGTGAAGTCACGACAAATCTCACATTTCCAGCTTTGTTGGAATACATTATTGTTACAGCAAATGCTACATGGAACAACAAGCAGATTATTTAGATGATGGAGGATCATCATTGAGGAATACTTGGCACGGCAGAGTGTGTCAAACTGAAAGTGATTCTTTTGGCAGAAACTCAAAAAGTTATGCCTAATCTCAAATAATCCATTATTAAGGATGATATCATTCTCCTTAGTATCAGAAGGGATATCATCCACGAGGACCTGAAAAAGGCACACAATTCAAAGATGTATATTATTTTGCATGAAAACACTAATGAATGAGAAAATCATATGAACCTAGCATCAAGTTTAGGCAATTACCTGACAAAGTGTATGCCTCTCGCCACTAAGTAAAATGTGCGAGTCAGCAGTATGGCATCTGAAATATTGATACAAAAGTAGATGAAATAAGCCCATTTTTTTCTTATCCCAACTGTCAAAACTACTTAACATTAAACAAAAAGAACTGTAGTACAAACGTATGAATAAACAGAAGATGAGAAAAAGAAAAAAAAGAAAAGGCACCAAGAGGTGCATAATCAAATTCAATTTGTGCTTTGTCCTTGGTTGAAATGGAAGGATATAATCACTAAAGCGGGTGCCCAATTTTATACTTTTTATCGCAGAATCGGGGAATTTGAGGTAAAGTAAGCACCAAAGAAATTGGATAATGGTAAATTAATTGGAACTTAGAAGGGATAATATATATCCAATGAAGTCTGGAAGTGTTTAGAGGATAAAGGTATAACTATGTGAGAACCACGTGAATGGAGGATTGGCACTTTGATACCGATTCAAAAGAACAACAAAGACGAACAAAATTGTGCAAGCAACAGAGAATTTGAAGTATGTCTCGCCAACAAAACTTCTAATTAGAGTAAGCAAAACCAGCACATGTATAACCAAAATACAAGTTAAGGGAGTAAAGAGAGGAGAGAGAAAACAGTTCAAATACGTGCTTTTTAAGTTATCATTACCTTTCACACTCCTGAAATTTCTTGCATTCAGTGCAAAACCATCTCCTCCCAGACACTATCACTTCATGGCAGTGCATGCATGCATACTGAAGGTGAACTACGATGAAGTCTTCCTTGACAGGCAATATAGTTTGGCCCAGCTAATAGATATAGAGTGGTAAAAAGAAAAGGAAGAAAGATGAATTAGCAACTAAAACACATGAAGTATCAATGTAAATAACTTAAACTCTCACATATAAGAACATTGCAAAATTTTATTCAGTTATGTATAAAAGGATATATCCCATTCCATGAGCATGTTTCATCTGTGTAAATGTAGAGACACTAAAAGACAGAAATCCAAAGCTCGGTAGATTGTAGGTAAATAACATATTAGTCTGGGACTCACTAATAAAACATGTACTATAGAAGAAAATTTCACAGAACCAAATATATAGTAGAAGAAGTAGAATAATGATGACATTGGTAATTAAAATGCTATATTGAAATACTAAATGTGGGTATCTTTGTTTCAGTAACTAAGAAAGAAATTATAAACTGACATGAATCATATGCTATATACTTAAAATAAAACTGAGTGAATAAGTTTCCAATGAGTATGGAATTGTAAACTTTTATTTCAATACAGAAGACATATAGAAACCATTAAATGAAATAGGGGTATTTCACTTCGATGAACTAAGTTTTAAGTTAGTAACAGGGATAATTGGATGGTAAAAAATTAACACTTTGATTTTTACGGACCAACGGAAATACAAAGGGAGATTGCATTTCTTTTCTTGTTGAACAAAAAGGGAGGTTGCATTTAACCATTAAAATTACTTATCACACCTTTTCATAACCAGTTCAAAATCTAACACATATCAATTACTCATCACAAAATCTACCCTCCGAAAGGTATAAAAGGTGGGATAGGACGAAAGAGGGCAGGACACTGTATAAAACATGCGGAAGAATGGTTATGATATTCATGAAGAACAACTTATAGCTCTATGAATCCAAGAAGTTAACAACTTAATCCTTCAAAGTACTGCACTAATTCCCTTCATTATGAAAGCCTGAACTTTGACTTCTCTTTAAGCCTTGCAAAACCAAATTACTATCGCGACTACATCTAATCTTAAAGAGTTATTCAGCATCTCATTAAATAACTAGCTCAAATTCCATGAGGGAGATTTTTCAAATAACACGCTGAAGCTATTTAAGCAGATTCAACTATGAAGAGCTACTTTAACAAATGGATCAAGTTGAAAGACAAGGAATACATACTTTCTGCATCACTAGAATGTCTTTGGCAGTGCCTTTTGAAGGATTTACATATCCCATGGCCTTTAAAGCTCTTTTTGTCACTTTCTTCAACTCCCTTTCATAGTCTCCTCCACTTTCTTGTTCAATGTTCTTGGCATGATCCATAGCAGCACCAGACCAATAATTTCCATCAAAGTATGGCAAATGAGCAGTAGTTACCTTGAAGTCACATTTTTCAGTAGGAACAAAGAAACGATCATATATGTTGCTGAAACCAGCAACAATATTTTCATCAGCAACCTTTCTTAGCATTGAATGATACCTACATATATTAAACAAACAATATAAATACTCAATGGTTACATTGCAGTGGTGATTTTCCAAAAAAAGCATAAAATCTATTTCCCATTAAACCCCGTCTATTTTGGGTAGAGGTGAGGGCAATCTCTATACGCAGTCTTATCTTTGCATATTTACAAAGAAACTGTTCCAGGTTTGCCCACTTTTCCCAATGCAAGCATGCTATATATATATATATATATATATATATATAAGCAAATTAAAATACTCTATATAACATACCCTTTCGTTATTTGGGATATGGCTAATGTAATGCATACACAAGCACATAAAAATTCAACACACGTACATATGGAGAAAGATAGGCATACCAGTGCCGTAATTTATCATTCTTCGGAGTCTTTTGATTGCCAGGATGACAATATAGTAAATAATCTTCCCCCTTCGACGGAGGACACGCCTATATGTAGCAAGTTGTGAAGCCTTGTTTCATGCAAAAATCGAGGTATCCAATCTAATGAGAGAAAAAGAAAAAGAAAAACGTAAATAGAACAAATAGAAGGATTAAGTGTTCATTTTTGTTGGTTTAATTGACATAGTAAATGAACCCAAGGAGAAATGTGGTCTAACAAAAACAAGGAGCAAGTAATTAGCCACAGGATTTATAAGCGACATACCAATAACTCATGGTAAACGAAGGTTCGAAGAGCTTCTCCACTCATAGCCGCTCTTTCAGGCCTAAAATACTTAATAGAATCAAGATATGAAATATATACACAACGCTGATTCGGGTAGCCACATTCTGAGCCAAACTCCTGGACATACATTCCAAAAAGGCATACATCCACTCCTTCAATCTGCTGAAACAAAAGAATAACCTGAAACAAAAGATGAGAGGTTTAGTTCTCCAGAAACAATTCGAAATACATTTAATCATGTATTAACCTCTGTACTTACTTTTGATCTATAAGGGAACTCAGCAGGATAGTTTTCCTCCAAAAAGATGTCCTGAAACTCATTCTTCACTTTCAATTGTTTGTCAACAGATAATACTACTCTACCAGTTAGATGTTCTGCTGCTAAAACCTGGCAAATTGGAGTAGTACATGGCAAATCAGAAAATATATATTTTTATATATATATTTTTATAAAAGGATATAGGTAAAAGCAATTGATAAAGATCAATAACAATAATATCAGAAGAATAATATCTTGCATGTTTCTTAGTACTGGAGTTCTTTTATGGAAGATTATTAGTTTACTATTACTTTCAATTTACTTTTTTGCATAAGAATAAGAAAACGTTAAAACATGTAAGTTTATGTGCATGCATGTTATTGCGGTAACATAGGTATTCAACCACTTCAATTGAACAGTATATATACTCCATCTTACCTCATCAAAGTTTTCATTCCCTTCAACTTTTTCCCTTTCTTCTCTCTCTTGCATGAGACGACTAAAAAGTCTTTTCTCAAGGTGCTCGCTGAGCATGGTGCTTGGCAAGTCCTTGGCACAAAAAATAACAGTCTTTGGTAAGGGTACATGCATTCCATTTTCAATGTCCTTTAAGCGGCATATAGGACATATGTACTCAGCTCTGCAATCCAACTCTTTTTTATTGTTAAAGAGTGCACATATTTGATGTTGCCATCTTTGGCATTTATCACATTGTACCCATTGTTGCCTTGCTAACAGTTATGCAAGTAGCGCGCAAGTATACGCGACAACAAGTAATATAGGGCGTATTTGAGACCCTAATATCGTTCCCACAAGGATCTTTGGCGTTTTTCAACTTGACTAAAATTTGCAATTGCTTAAACTGAATCTAGTCTAAAAAGTGAGTAAAAATAAAAACAAAGAAATCACAAAACTAATTTCAAATATTACTAGTCAGTAACTTTATCTTTTTTTTTTAGGATTTTCAGAATTGATTTCTTGGGTTAAGTGAGAAAATAAAATAACAGAAAAACAACGTAATTATCTGATGTAAAAGAATTTTTAGATAACCAAAACAACTTGTAAAATCAAAATGATGATTGATCAACAAAAGGACCCATATTAGTCCCTCAGAAGGACTAAAATGGGTTTACCTTGAATTTGGTAGGGACTAACTCAAATCTGACTACCGAAAGAACGCAGAATTACGATAAAGAAAACTCAAAATAATTGTTCAGTTCCAAAATCTGACTACCGAAGGGTTTCATAAAGTTTCCCTTAAATAGCCCACATTCAGAACGGGTTAGGGTTTCACCACTTCGGCCCATACATAAAATAAAATCTTTAACAAAAAAAACATTAAAACATGGCCTTAGGCCCTAAACACATTGGGTTCTAATCTGATTTACAAGTCCAAACGTCAAAATAAAAATCCAGCAAAAACACGTCAAATTGGGCTCAGGTTTCGACCATCTCCCCGTTTGAATTGGGCTTTAGTAGCTGAAATAGAAATTGTAGCCCTTTCTGTTATCTGCAAAACGCAACAAGATAAGAGTCAATCAGGCGTCTGTAGAGTGCAATATGGTCAAAATACAAAAGTAGTATAAATCTGGAAAATTATGACGAAAATCAATTAAACCCAATTAAAATCTAGAATTCTGATTTGACCTAAAAGACATTTATTTAATTCAAATAAATCCTAAAATACCAACCAAGAGTAATAAATAAGTGTAACAAAATATGTGTTAATAAATTCCCCACACTTATCTTTTTGCACTCTTGGACAAGAACTAAAATAGAAAGCAATGACTAAGATCAACCAATCCCTTCTAACAATTACCAAGCATACAGAAAATATACAAAGATCAAGAGTCTATAACAGATAAACCAATCAGGACAGAAATTCCCTAATCTCAAATCACAAGACCTGCTAATTTCAACTGTACATGCCAATTACAGAAAATGGTTCCTTACATGATGCTCTCAATATTTTTCTCTCAAGTGTATCAGGTAATCAGTGTATCACTCAAATCTACTCAAGAAAATCATTCTACCATAGGCTTGCTCAAATTCTACTTCTCCACTGCTACTAACATATGCATGCATAAATCAAGAGGACTTTACGTAGGGTTGTAATGGGGCTGAGGTGAAGGTATGGATAAAATATGGAAAAGAAGGTTAAACACCCAGAAATCTACTAGAGCAAAAGTTAAGGACTACACTAAGAAAATAAAACAAAGATAATGAAAAGATAGAAATAAACACATATTTTTTTGATTTTTTTATTGTCTTTTTTTATTTTATTTTTACAGTAAAGCCACATAGCAGAAAGGAATCAGATGGTCATCCCCCACACTTAAACTTTCGCACGTCTCGGGCAAACCCCACACTTAAACACAACATCACAGTGAAACTAATACTAATGCTCAGTAAATCTCCAGTGTGTGGAATTAATTGGTTTTTCACTTAAGCTAGTAATGTGGCTTAAGAAATAAAGGATATAAAGGCACAAAGGGGCTCACCAAAGGATAAGAATGTAAGGGATGGCTATCTGGCTAAAATGAATAAAGAAAGAAATGAATGCCTCAATCATATTCAAGCATGTAAGTGAAAAACGCAGTTTCAAAAAGAATTGGAGCAACTTCTAGAGAACAAAGATCAAGAGCAGAAGCACACAAGAAAGAAAGAATGTCCAGAAGCTGTATGCCATGTATACAGGCTCAAAACCTCACAAGGGTCAACCAAATCATGCAATCAACATCACAGTATCAATCAACAAGTATTGCAATCCAAGAATCGAGATCAGAGCCCAACGGACTAAGAATCATGCAATCAAACATTGTGATCTAAGTCTACTCCATGTATCACTTAATAATTATCAGAAAGAAAAGGAAAATCTACCTATGAAAATCAAAAAGTAAAAGAAAGAAGAAAATACAAATAACAGAAAGAAAAGAAAGGATGGAAGAGAACTCCCTAAGGAGAATAAATAGCATCGAGCAGCCTGATTTCTGCTTCCATCTCTGTATCCTCAGGTTGCTGTGGTGTTCCTTCATAGAAGGGCTTCAGACAATGCCCATTCACAGTAAATGTGCTCCCAGTCTGTTTGTCTTTTAATTCAACTGCACCATAAGGAAATACATTAGTAATAACAAATGGGCCATTCCGTCTTGATCTAAGCTTACCAGGCATTAACTTAAGACGGGAATTAAACAGTAGAACATTCTGGCCCACTACAAACTCTTTCCTCAGGATCTTCTTGTCATGGAATGCTTTTGTTTTCTCTTTATATATCTTGGAACTCTCATAAGCATCCAATCTCAGCTCTTCTAATTCTTGCAGCTGTAATTTTCTCTCCATTCCTGACTGGATGAGATCCATGTTGCATTGTTTCACAGCCCAATATGCTTGATGCTCCAACTCTACCGGAAGATGACATGCATTTCCATAAACAAGTCGGTAAGGGAACATCCCAATAAGAGTCTTGTAGGCAGTCCTGTATGCCCACAAAGCATCTTCAAGTCTCTTGCTCCAATCCTTCTTGTTAGAATTGACTGTTTTCTGAAGGATTTGCTTGACTTCTCTGTTTAAAACTTCAGCTTGGCCATTGGTCTGTGGATGGTATGCAATGGCTACTTTATGAATCACACCCTATTTCTTCATTAATCCAGCCATGCGTCGGTTGGAGAAGTGTCAACCCTGATCACTGATAATAGCTCTAGGAATGCCAAACCTGCAAAAAAATATTAGATCTGACAAAATCTACAACAACAGCAGAGTCATCAGTCCTGTTGGCTTTTGCTTCAACCCATTTAGATACATAATCAACAGCCAAAAGAATGTATGTAAATCCAAAAGAAACAGGAAAGGGACCCATAAAGTCAATACCCCAAAACATCAAAAATCTCACAGAATAGTATAAGGTGCTGGGGCATTTCATGCCTACGGGAAATACTACCAGTTCTATGACAATTATTGCAAGATTTACAAAATTCATATGCATCTTGAAACAAAGAAGGCCAAAACAAACCAGAATCTAAGACTTTCCTAGTAGTTCTTTGTGGTCCAAAGTGAAAACCATAGGCAGATGCATGACAAAAATTCAAAATAGATTGGAATTCAATATCAGGAACACATCTCCTAACTACTTGATCACTAATAAATCTCCATAAATAAGGATCATCTCACTCATAATATTTAGACTCACTTTAAATTTCAGGATCTGACCCTTAGTGGAATCAACAGGCAAAACACCAGCAACCAAGTAATTAGCCATATCAACAAACCAGGGAAACTTGCCTTGCAGCTGTAAAAACTGCTCATCAGGAAAATCATCACGAATGGCGAGAGGATCAGATGAAAAAGAAGTGATGCGGCTCAGGTGATCAGCTACTTGGTTTTCTGCTCCGCTTCTATCTTTGATTTCAATGTCAAACTCTTGGAGCAGCAACATCCACCGGATGAGTCTAGGCTTAGCATCTGCTTTCTTTAAAAGAAATCTCAAAGTTGCATGGTCAGAGAAAACAATAACCTAAGTATCTAACATATATGACCGAAACTTATCAGGAGCAAATACTATAGCCAAGAGCTCTTTTTCAGTGGTGGTATAATTTGCTTGGGCCGATCTAAAGTCCTGGAAGCATATGCAATGACATGTGGAGCCTTGTTGACCCGCTGAGCAAGAACAGCTCCAACAGCATAGTTGGAGGCATCGCACATCAACTCGAATGGATGGGACCAATCAGGTGACTGAATCACAGGGGCAATAGTTAGGCAGCGCTTCAAATGATCAAAAGCCGCCTTACATGCATCACCAAACTCGAACTCAATGTCTTTCTGGAGAAGGTTGGACAGTGGTAGGGAAATCTTGCTAAAATCCTGAATGAAGCGCCTGTAAAATCCTGCATGACCAAGAAAAGAACGCACTTCCCACACAGAGGCGGGGTAAGGAAAAGCAGTAATAACATCAATCTTAGCAGGATCTACTTCAATTCCTTTTTTAGACACTACATATCCTAACATTATTCCCGACTCAACCATGAAATGACATTTTTCAAAATTCAAGACACGATTAGTCTGAATGCATTTTCTCAATATTCTGCCCAAATTACCCGAACATACATCAAAAGAAGACCCATATACACTAAAATCATCCATAAATACCTCCATACAGTCCTCTAAATACTCAGAAAAGATGCTTACCATGCAACGTTGGAAAGTACCTGGTGCGTTGCAAAGGCCAAAGGGCATCCTCCTATATGCATATGTTCCAAAGGGACATGTGAAGGTGGTCTTCTCTTGATCCTCAAGTGCAATATGAATCTGGAAGTAACCAGAATATCCGTCTAAGAAGCAGTAATGAGATTTACTGGCCAACCGCTCAAGCATCTGATCAATAAATGGCAAAGGGTAGTGATCCTTCCGAGTTGCTTGATTTAGTATGCGGTAATCTATGCACACTCTCCAACTATTTTGTGCTCTTGCCGGAACCAGTTCATTTTTTTGATTCGCCACTACAGTCACTCCAGTCTTCTTGGGAGTACTTGAACCGGGCTGACCCACTGGCTATCTGAAATGGGATAAATGATGTCAGCCTGTAAAAGCTTGGTGACTTCCTTCTTCACCACTTCTAGGATGAGAGGGTTCAGGCGCCTCTGGGGTTGCCTCACTGGTTTAGCACATTCTTCAAGCAAAATGCGGTGCATGCACATTGAAGGGTTGATTCCCACAATATCTGCTAAATTCCATCGAATTTCCTTTTTATTTTCTTTCAGCAATGTCAGAAGCTTTTCCTCCTGCTCAGGTAGAAGGTTCTTGGCCACTATCACAGGTAACTGCTCATTTTCCTCCAGATGTGCATACAAAGAACCTTCAAATCTAACTTAGGTAGCTGTTCAGTGGATGGAAGAAGTCTAGTGGGTGCAGGTTCTGTAGAAAACACATTAACATCTATGCCTGCAATCAAATTCTCAGAAACATAATCATCAATAATTTCAACAGGCAATCAGAATTCAACTTCAATGCAGAACCACTGTGCAAATCATCATTCAATGCATGATTAAAATCAGAACAACACAATGCTATCTCAGCACAAGCTATACAGTCACTATTATCGGTACAACCACATGACAGATCAGAATCAAGGAAGGATAAAAATTCTGGATATTGAGTTGTTAAATCAGCAGAGATAACTTCAACCACTTCATTTATTACATCAATATAGAAAACATAATGCTCTTCCCTACGAAATTTCATGGCATAAAAAATATTAAAATTGACCATGCTATCACCAAATTCCATGGAAAGAGTACCAGCATGCACATCTATCTTAGTCCTAGCAGTTTTCATGAAAGATCTACCAAGTATAATTGTACTACTAGGAGTCTCACCCTCCATCCCTAAGATATAGAAATCAGTAGGAAAAATCATAATGTTCACCCTAACTAATATATCCTCAACTACACCAGAAGGGTGAACACTACTCCTGTTGGCTAACTGAACAACAATACCAGTAGCACGCAAGGGACCGAGACCAAGAGACTTATACACATATTCAGGCATAACATTAATGGATGCTCCTAAGTCTAACATAAAATCATGAAAAACAGAATTTCCAATGATGCAAGGAATAGTAAATGTCCCTGGATCTTGACACTTCTTGGGTATGGGCTAGATGAGTGCTGACACATTCTGACTGACGCTAACTCGCTCATATCCTTTCAGCCTCCTCTTGTTAGTGCACAACTCCTTCAAAAATTTGGCATATCTTGAAATTTGCTGAATCGCATCCAAGAGTGGAATGTGTACCTCTACTTTTCTAAAGGTATCAAGAATCTCTTTATCCTGAGCTTTTTTCGCTTTCTTCTTAGTCTGGGTGGCTCTTTGAGGGAAAGGCAAGAGGATGTGGATATCAGACGTATCAGTGTTCTGCTTCCTTGCACTAGTGTCACCTCCCTGGGATGACTCTACAGCAGCTTGGGTTGGCTCCTCCAGTATTTTGCCAGACCGCAGAGAAATAGCACTAACATTACCGGTTCCCTTTGGATTTGGAACTGTCTGTGATGGAAGAGAGCTGCTGGAAGGTTGAGCCTGGTTCATTGATGTCGCCAATTGCCCAATCTGTGTTTGCAAATTTTGGATTGTGTATTCTGTCGTATGTTCAAACTCCAGATTGTTGTTGGCCATCTGTTTCATTAAGTTCTCCAAGGAAGGACCACTGCCACTATTTTGCTTCTGCACTGGTGGTTGTTGTTGCATCTATTGGGGAGCAGCTTGCTGAAATTTTTGTCTCTGCTGTGGGATGAACTGTTGCTTCTGCTGATATGGAACATTTTGCTGACTCTGTTGATATGGAACATTTTGCTGATTCTGGTTCCATCTGAGGTTAGGATGATTCTTCCAGCCAGGATTGTTTGTGTTGGAGAATAGATTATTCTGCTGTTGGAACTGTGGTTTCCCAGGAAAGACTGCAGCTACTGACTGGTTTGCAGGAAATGGGGCCTTTTGCAGAGAAGGGAAAGCATCAGTGGGGTGAAAAGGGTCATCGCATATGCCACATGGATTGTCAGACTGTGGAGCAGAAGTCTGGACTGTCTGGGTAACTGCCAACTGTCTCACCATGGTTGCTAGTTCATCAAGTCTATTTTCAATTCTTTGATTGTCAGTACTTGATGCCACTGCTGAAGGCTGGGTCAGAGTTGCTTGCACTTGGTACACAGCACTGCTATTGGCTCTCGTTCCAAACTATTAAGCTTTTGCAGCTATGTTTGAGATCAACGTCTTAGCTTCATCGGGTGTTTTGTCAACAAGAACTCCTCCAGTGGCAGCATCAATCAGGTTCCTATCCATATGTAGAAATCCCTTATAGAAGTAAACAATAAGCAGCTGGTCAGGAATTTGATGATATGGACAGCTCGCGCAAAGTCTCTTGAACCGCTCCCAGTATTCATACAAATTTTCTCCATTTGCTTGCCTTATTCCACTTATTTCCTTTCTGATTATAGTGGCCCTTGATGAAGTAAAATACTTCACAAGGAATAATGTAGACATGTCAGCCCAGCTTGCAATGGATAAGGGTGGCAGGTAGTACAACCAATACTTGTGGTCTCATGGTATTGCATACCACTTGGAACTCCTTGAGATGCTTATGCGGATCCTCACCTGCAAGACCATGGAATTTGGGCAGCAAATGGGTCAGTCCAGATTTGAGCTCAAAAAGCACCTCATGGTCAGGATAATGATTACATAAAAGTTGTTCATTGTTAACATTAGGGGCAGCGAATTGTTTAAGTGTTATATTATCCATAACTTCATAATTAAATAAATTACCAACTGAGTATACACTATGTGAAGGACTCGAGACTCAGACTCTAAGGTATGCTCAAGAATAGCACTACTGTAAGTCAACCTACGAACTCTACTAGCAGCATGCAATGATCTCTCTATCTCAAGGTCATATGAATATAAATCATCAACACTAGTAGTACTCCTAGTCATGCATCACAGGCACATGCATACAACAGTAAAATCATAAAACATACGATAAGACACAAAAACTATCGAAAATAGCAAACCGAAGCAAAAATAAATCTACGAAAAATATCAAATGACCTCAGAACACTGTGGGACCAACTCTCCTAAAGTCTAATTGAACCTACGGACTCAAAAATCAAATAAATTTTTTTTCGAAAATAAAATAAAATAGCAAACGAAGGAATTTGGCTAAAATTGGGCCATCATCATGAAGAGCTATGACTTTTGTCCAGGATGACCGCCTCCTTCACTTCACCAATTTTCAGATCGTTCAGAGCAAGTTGAACAAGTGCAGAAATATCCTATACGTCCTGAAACGATAAAGAAACACTAAAACGGGTTAGTAAACGACAGAATTTGGCAAAAATAAGGGTGACCTCACGCCTTTCTAGAGTGTGACTTATGCTCAAAAGGTCAAATTTCTTTGGGAATAGAACTCCTGAAACTAATCTCTTAGACAACAGTAATGCAGAAAAAACAATAACTGAGACAAGATGCAGTAGCAGATGCAAAATTCGATGCAGAAAAGAGGTGCAGAACAGAGAATGCAAACGTAGACTCGAGAACAAGGCGAAACATAATGCAGAAAAACGAAACTGATTTAAACGCACACAGAATGCAGAATTAATGCAGAAAAATGACATAGAATTTTGCAGACATAAAAAAATGCAGAAAAATGAAACAGATGTAAATGCAATATGCAGACAGAAATCCTAAACAGAAAATGAATCAGAAAAATAACGAAAACCGAAAACAGAACAAGATCAATCAAAAACAAAATATTTTTTTAACAGAAACAGAAAACGAAAATTAAAAGAAATTAGAAAACATAAACAGAATTACAAAATAAAAAACAGAAACAGAAAGAAGGAACAGAAACAGAAAAAAGAAAAATTGCGGAAAATGAAAAATATTAATTTTTTTTTACAGAACAGAAAAAATGAAATTTAAAAGAAAAATAAAAAGAAGAACAAAAAGAAACAGAACAAGAAAACAGAAAAATTAGAGAAAGATTAGGGAAAGAGAAAGAACGCTTTTGATGTGCAGATTCCCTGGCAACGGCATCAAATTTGACGTGCGCTTTCGACCCCACGCAAATTACCGAGCTTTAGGTTTGTAGTGATAGGGCAACTCGGATCGTCTCCCAAAGAACCTTTTTGAAATCAGAAACGCTCTGTAAAATAAAATATAAAAGGGAAGGGGGATCTTGTTGATTTAAAATATAAAAAAATTGTGACGAACAATATTTCGATAAAAATTTTGACAAAAATGTTTTTCGTCAAAATGTTTTATAAAATTATTTTTCGTCAAAAAATTTGAGGGAAATGATTGGAGGGAATTTAGATTCGGTAAAGAATTTTGATAAAAAAAATTTCGTCGAAATTTTTTACAGAAATATTTTTCGTCAAAAAAATTTGCAGAAATATTTTTCGTCAAAATTATTTACGTAAATATTTTTGGTCAAAATTTTCGCTCTAAATGTGTTTTGTTGAAAATTTGTCTAGAAATATTTTTCGTCGAAAATTTGGACGAAAATATTTTTCGTAAAAAAATTTAACGAAATTATTTTCTATCAATTTTTTTTATGGAAATGTGTTTCGTCAAATTTTTTTACAGAATTATTTTTCGTTGAAAAGTTTGAAATAATTGTTTCTGTCAAAAGTTTCGACGGAATTTAGATTCTATCAAGAATTTTGACTGAAATATTTTGTCTCTAAAAAATTTATGTCAATGATTATGACAAAATCTTGTTCCGTCTCTAGTTTCGACGAAAAAAAAATTTCGTCTCTGTTTTCTACGTAATATGATTTTTGGCAAAATTTTTGAGAAAATATTTTTCTTCGATAAATTCTGTTAGTATTTGAGACTTTTCTAATAATGCCACATTTAAAAATGATTCATATTTATGTAATTTTCACATTTCAAGGTTAGGATAAAAGATAATACTTATTTGTTCTTTAATTGTAAAATAGTTTGGTTATGGATAACCAATTATTTTATGGTTTGATAAATAACCAGTTTATAGAATAAAATGCAGTTTCATACGAAACCGGTTTTTAAAAATAACCAGTTTTTAAAATGTGGAGCGATTTGGTTATGGATCAATTTGGTTCTTTTGAACATTTTGAACACCCTAACTCCACCCACCACTTTCATAAAAAAACTCGAAAACCCAACACACACTGCATGCTTCAAAGGCTCATTAATAATTACGGTGAATTTGAAAGTGACCAAGTCCAAGGTAGCACTAGCAGAGTCTCTCTGGCGGTTGGGCAACAGTGAAACAACCCGCTTCTTTCATTAATGTACTTCCTCCCATCTTTAAAATCCTACCAATTCTCTTTATAGGTACAGATGGCAATTTAATGTTTGGTTTTATTCCAAAGACAATTGTTGTCTTTCTTATATTATAAGTAAAAAATAGTATACAACAGTCACATACATTTTTTTATTTTATTTTTTTTATTGATTTGGGTCAGAATTTAGAAGAGGGAGCAATGAAGAGCAGCATCAAATTCAAAACCAGAGCTTCTAATTGGAGGTAAGAATTCTGAGTTTACTTACCAATAGCAAGCACAGAAATTAGTATGTTTTGTATTATTTAATTTTTTCTAGGTTTATGCCAAATATGCTCAATTCAATTAATAGAGTTAGAAACTGTTGCATGCTGCATACACAAACAAACGTTATCATTTTGTTCGGCAGGGGAAGGACGATGAAACATCACAAAACAAGAGCAACATGAAGACGAACATAAACATAAACATAAACTCGAGTTTCTTCATGGAACTGAATCGAGGACTGCTCAAGGCCGTTATAATCTTGTTGTTTGTTCAGTTTGGTTTAGGCAGAAGAATGGGTTCGGGTTTGAGCTTAAGAACCGAATGGCGGACTTTGCTGGAACTATGTTCGTCGTTGGGGATTAGTGGGAAGGATTGGGTCAAAAAAGCCGAACCGTGCTTTCACTGGACCGGAGTTCAGTGCGAGAACGGTCGAGTTGTGGGCATCAATTTGACCGGTTTAAGCCGAACCCGAGCCGGTCGTCTCCAAACACGGTTTGCAGTGGATTCTCTTGCGAATCTGACCCTATTGGGTTCGTTCTGCGCTTCCGGTTTTTCTCTGAATGGGTCTATTCACGAGTGGTTGGGACAGAGCCTTAGGAAACTCGAAAAGCTTGATATCTGGTCTTGCTGGCTCACCGGTCCGATTCCTGGGTCGCTTGGGGGTTTGAATGGGTTGAAAACTTTGATTCTCTCAGACAATAGTCTCACTGGTAGAATGCCTTCGGAACTTGGAAGGTTGTCTGGGCTATCGGTTCTAGATCTCTCTAACAATTCGTTGACAGGACCAGTGCCTAACTCTTTCTCTTTTCTTGTTAATCTCACAAGGCTTGATCTTTCTTCCAATTTTTTATCTGGGTCCATTCCACCTCATCTGGGTGCCCTTTCTAATCTCCAAATTTTGAATCTTTCAGATAATGGCCTCACTGCTTCGGTTCCTCCTCAACTGGGTAACCTTTACAACTTGGTTAAACTTGATCTTAGCAAGAATTCTCTATCTGGGTCATTGCCAGATCTTTTGTTTTCCAAGATTCAAATGCTCATTCTCAGTGAGAATGCCTTTGATGGTGCTCTTCCTGCTACGTTGTTTTCCGTGCCCAACTTGCACTTTCTTGATGTATCCAACAACACCCTCAGTGGACCCTTGCCTAAACTCACTAGTTCAAGCAATGTTAATTATACTGGTGCCACATTCAATCTCTCAAACAATTTGTTCTATGGACCTCTGATTACAATGCCTAGCAAATTTAAAACAATTGATTTGTCCGGTAATTATTTCCAAGGCGAGGTGCATGTTGGTCGTTTTAAATTTAGTACTAGTTTTACTCTTGATAGAAATTGCCTACGGATGATTCCAAACCAGAGGGATTTAGAGGATTGTAGAGTGTTTTATGTTGAGAGAGCATTACCCTTTAGTCCCGGTGTCAAAGAACCAACGCAATCGCCCTTGCTAGATTCTGAGTCCGGGAACAACAAACGAGAGATATTCATACTGGCAGGTATATTTGGTGGGCTTGGCTTTATTGTGCTTCTGGTATTGGTCCTCATGCTCATGCTGCTTCTAAAACAATGTAGTGGTCATAATAGCATCGGAATTCAAAGGGGGACAGCAAATGTGGGACCTGTTCCAGAAGTGGAAAATCCTACACCTCCAAAGGACCCTGTGTTTGTAGCTGGCACGGGAGAATCATTTTCATATGAGCAAATGCTTCATTTGACTGCTAACTTTGCTGAAGAAAATTTAATCAAACACGGTCATTCTGGAGACCTCTTCTGGGGAACCTTGGAAGGTGGTGTAACAGCGGTTGTAAAAAAGGTAGATTTAAATTTATTTAAGAAAGAATCATACATGGTGGAATTAGGACTATTAAGCAAGGTTTCACATGCAAGATTGGTCCCCCTCTTGGGGCACTGCTTGGAGAATGAGCACGAGAAATTTTTAATTTATAATTATATGCCAAATGGAGATTTTGCTACTTCCTTGCATAGAGTCACCTGTTCCGATGATAAATTTAAGTCTATGGATTGGATCACGAGATTGAAAATTGCAATAGGAGCTGCTGAAGGCCTATCTTACCTACATGAGTGCAGCCCTCCCCTAGTTCACAGGTACTACCAATCGTAATTTATACTTTTAAGGCTGTCTCATGATGATTGGAAAATAAGATTATGTCATGGAATTGAATTCAAGGCTGTCTCAAATATAAGTTCTTTGTCAACAATGTGTAAAGTGAGACATTGTGGAGGCCTTTAAGAACTTTTGCACTAGTGCAAGTTAATGAAATTTTTCTTTTGATTTTTTTAGAGATGTCCAAGCAAGCAGCATACTTCTTGATGATAAATTTGAAGTGCGACTTGGAAGTTTGAGCGAGGTTTACTGCCCAAGGAGATCTTCATCAGAGTGTCATCACAAGGATTTTCCGCAAGTCATCGTGAGTGTTGCATTCTTTGCGTAGCTATTTTATAATGAATATTAAAGGCGAAGATATGCTATGATGATTTATAAACATATTGAAGTGTTTACCAAAAAAATTAAACACATTGAAGCTTTAAATGGTTTTAAACACTGGCCAAACAACTGGTCCAAATCAATGTAGCAGTTACTTGCTGGCGCATGTTAATTGAACTAATGATATATTTCTGTCCTAAGTTACTGAAAATTGGCTTACTTGTAGTTAATTGATTGATGTAGATAACATTGCATTCTTATTGATAGAATGCTTCTTATAATCAAGTGCCATGAAGTGCAAACAAACGAGTTGTCACTGCCTGCTTTTAATTTAGTGATTGATGTTTATAAAAAAAAAAAAAAAAAAAAAAAAAAAAAATTAGTGATTGATGTATTTAAACTTATTCTCCAAATTATATTTAAAGTTGTAACTATTTTTTTATTTTTTATTTTTTTGGTGATGTACAGATCTTTGGATCAAGGCAATTCTGGTGAGTAAATTGGTTTGCATCTTTCTAGGTAGTCTTTAATTTTTTCTATCAAGTTTCTCATATTCTGAGTGGATTTCACCAGTTGATTGATATGAACATGACCTGCATCTTTACATTTTTTTTAATATAATTTTTGGTCCAAGTATCCATTCAATTAATGGCGAGAAATTTCTAGACAGAGAATAATGAACACTTATAAATACCTTTCACCGATTCCTTCTTGCCCAGGCAAATTCCACTTCATATGATCATTACCATCTTGAGGGTGTGGAGATAAGACACTCCTAATAATTTGCACATCTTCATTAGACAGCCATGTGGATAGCAACTTCTAATAATTACTTATGATATTAATTATTATTTATATGACAGAGAGAATTCTGAAACGTATGACCAAGATTTTATGTATAAACGCATGCTGGCAGTCCAACTAATCTCTTTGTTAGGATTATAACATATAGTAACCCTGATCTCGCTATCCTACTATTAGATTGAAAAATAATTTTCATGTACTTGTAATTTAGTAATCTTTTATTTTTGAAATAAAGCAATGAAAAAATCATTATTTTAAAATTATTATTTTATTAGTATATTACCCATTAAATAATTTTAATTATTTGTGACCCAATTTTATTAATAAATATATTAATTTCTAAAAAAATGTAATCGATTTTTTTTTGGTAAACAAACGATTTTTTTTTCTTTATCAAATATGAAATATATTTACTTTTTATTTAACATTTTTTAAGAGATATAAAAAAATATCTTATCTAATATATATAGTTATAGAGATTAATATTTATCATGTTATAGGAGATAATTTAAATACATATAAAAGTGTATGTGATTTGTATTTTTTTTCTCTTTATCTTTACATGAGAAATTATAACCATCATATTAATAAAAATTAATTAATTACTAAATATGATCCGTATAACCGTCATGATAATTTAAACACATAAAAATGTTTGTGATCTGTATTATTAAAAATTAATTAATATATATTATATAATAAATTATAACTGTCATATTAATTAAAATTAACAATTAAAATTTAATAATAAAAAATAATAACTTTGGTAAACAAATTTCTCCCCTATTTATATTCGACTTTTTGACCCCTTTGCCCTTCATTAATTAATTAATAATCATGTTGCCATTTATCCAAAACTATCTATCCCCTCTTTAATCGATTAACTTGAAGATTTAATCAATTAAATGGTCAAAACTGGCAAAAATAGTTGACTGGAAGATTTAATCGATTAAATATCTCTCTTAATCGATTAAATATCCTTCTTAATTGATTTAATCGATTAAATCTTATATTTAATCGATTAAATATTTCAAATGAACGTGAAAGCATTGATTGAATGAGACAAACACGGTTTTGGAGGTTATTTGAATTTTAAAATTTGAATTTAATGAAATAGGAGCTGATTGCAATTTGTTTTTAATAGGAGCTGATTGTGTTTTGTATTTAATAGGAGCTGATTGTGTTTAGTATTTAATCTTATATTTAATCGATTAAATATTTCAAATGAACGTGAAAGCATTGATTGAATGAGACAAACACGGTTTTGGAGGTTATTTGAATTTTAAAATTTGAATTTAATGAAATAGGAGCTGATTGCAATTTGTTTTTAACAAATTGTGTTTTGTAAAATAGCATTGTGTTTAGTATAATAACTGATTGCGTTTTGTATTTAATAAGAGTTGATTGTATTTTGTATTTAATAGGAGTTGACAATTTGTAACAAATCGTAAAATGGCAATCTAATAAAACAATCTCTTATTAAATACAAATCGCAATCAACTCCTATTAAATACAAATCGCAATCAACTCCTATTACATCTTGAAGATTTGATCGATTAAGAGGAATATTTAATCGATTAAATCTTCAAGTCAACCATTTTTGCCAGTTTTGACAATTTAATCGATTAAATCTTCAAGTTAATCGATTAAAGAGGGGCAGATTGATAGATAATTTTGAATAATGGATAAAATTATTATTAATTAATAAAAGGTAAAAGGGTCAAAAAGTCATTTATATTCCCTGCATTAATGTTTGTTGGGTTTCCAAAGAGACAAAAAGCAAGAAGCAGGAAAAAAAAATAAGGCTAAAAAAAAAGTTAAGTCAACCTTTTATTCCCTCAAATTATGTTTAGTGATGCATTTGTATTTCAAAAAAGTAAAATTACATAGGCAATATATATAAAAGATATTATTTGCATAATAATCATGAAATTGATTTTAAAATTTTCAAAAAATCAAAAAAAAATTGGATTGAATCGGATCAGATTTAAAAAAAAAATTAAACCGAATGGATGATTACAAAGTATTGGATCGGATAATTTTTATTTTCAAAACTATCGATCCAATCCGGACTGAGAACCCTCTATAAAAAGGCTACAAAAATTATAAACTCCATTAACAAAGTGACCGAATTTCCTCGTTTAACCTTTCGCTCTTGCTTCCACAATCAAAATCCAAATCATCAAGACTTGTAAAAAGGTTTCTGAAATCTCAGCTATTGAGTGCGCAATCACTAGGATCTGCCTTAAGCCAAGTAGGTTCTTTTTCTTTTGTTTTGTTTGCATTTCATTATGGGGTTGTTGCTCTTTTTATCCACCCCATTATAAGTAGACATGTATGATTATAAGACTCACAATTTATTTTGTTTTTAAGGCAAATTTTTGTAAAAACAATTGTCCGTTCCGTCTCGATCCGTATCACAAATATGAGAGTTTGAATATTATATTGCAATCAATTGTTACATGCTATGCCTATATCGATTGTCATGTTTTTAAATTGAATTTGCGATTTGATTTAAATTGAAATTTGCATCTCGATTTGTTTTATATCTCAATTTGTTTTCCATCTCGATTGTCGTGAATTGCTTCATATATGTTGGAGTGTTTGTTACAATTCACATCTTGATTGGGTTTGGTAAGTCAATCAGCATATATTGACTTGAGTTGTCTTATCTCAGATAGTCATGATTTACAAATTGTTTGATTATATATTGTTTTATCGAAAGTCGCAAACCTCTTTATATATATATATATTTTTTTTTTTTAAAAAACAAAAAAAAAAAACAAATAAGGATTTACAAATTTTATCATAGTGTCGTGATTTTGATTTACGTGAATATATATTTCATAACTGAAGGTGAGCACAGCTTGTTAATCTGATCTGAGTTTTTATTTATTTATTTTTAAAAAAAATGGAATTTGGTTGGGGGTTTATGTGCTACCCTATAGTAGGATATCTCAAACTTTGATATATTTGTTATCCTTCAGTTTGTTACACTTGAATTGGATATAAGTTTGTCGAATTTGTTACACATGTCAGACTTCTATTTGTTACAATATATTATGGTTATATTTTCTATAGCAAGTTTAGGAGATAATTCTTGGAGGCCCTATAGCGTGTGAAATCATGCTCCATTTTCGTGATATTATATACGGTATACTCTGTGCACACCTATAAATAATACCTTGTCACATTAAAGTAAGATGAATTGCTTATATTTCACGGTTGATTCACATCTCGATTTTCATGAATTTGTTCAACCTTTTGTGACACTAACTATGGTTTGCAATTTTCACATTCTGACAAAATCAATTTCAGTATTTCACATCTTTGGTTTTAATGAAACTTTGCATTGTTGAACTTTTCGTGATCCGTGAAGTTTTGGTTTAAATGAAACTTACATGAATTTTGGTTTTAAGGGTACTGTTCATGGAACTAGTGAATTGTTTCATTTTTACTTAATGTCATTTTATCGTGTTTTTCGTGAAATGATCTGTGGCCTTATCATTTATTGTTCCATGGTTTTAGATTGTTCTGACAGTTTAGATTGTTGTGATTAGTTAACTTGAATTTTATTTAGTGGCTATATTATTTCGTGAAACGTGCCTTCAATGTCACATCAAGTTTTTCATGTTTAATGGCCATTTACTATTAGTTATAGTAATTGGAATTTACATTTGCGTGACACTGTTAGCTATTGGCATTTGTTTTATTTTCACCGATAACTTAGATATTAATTTTGTTAGCATTCAAATTTGAAATCCAATAAGATTTTCAATTACTGTTTTGCATTTGGCTATTAGTGAAATATTTGTTTTCTTGTGTGAAACTAGTTAATTGAGTTCGCTTTTGAAATTAGTGTGTCATACGAGACATCTCAGTTAATGTGAAAGGTGCTTTGCTGATAAATAAATTCACATTTGGAATTATCATAATATTATGTTATTGAATTCTTTATGAAATTATTGATATTGCTGATTTTTATTAAACTTATGATTGGGCCTTTAAATTATTGGCCTTATTAGTTAGTTTTCATATAGTGCACCTTCAACATCTTTACTATGCGTTTCAACTGAAGTTTAAGCTTTGTAAAAGCTAGTATGTTATTTGAATTTTTTCTTGGCAATTAATAAGATATATATATAGAAGGTTTAAGTGACATGCAATATATACATATGCTTTTCTGATGCACAAAGTTAATTGTTATTATTTTCGAAAACCAGTGGTGTTACTGGCACAATTTATAAGTTTGTTTTGACTAATTTCTATTTTTGAAATATTTTGGATTGTTAGCGTGAATTGTGGTATATTCAGATTTGCATATTAATATATAGTGATTCTTGAAATTCATTCAGACTTTCAGTTACTGTTTCACATTTGACTTTTAGTGAAACACTTGGTGTTGTGAAATAAATGGATTATTATTTTTATTAGTTTGGGTCTCACATTTGCATATCCATATAGGTTGAAACTTTTGATTGGGCCCCTACATTTTAGAATTTAACTTAATACTATTCATGTTCTGTATAAGTTTTGAAATTCCTAAAACTGATACGATTGTTGTTCCAATATTTAATTAGTTAACATGAATTCATCCTTTTGGTTTTTATGGGAACTATGCAATTTTTGACTTTTGAATTATTTCACTTTGGTGGAATATTACTGGTCTATGTTTTAATTTCTCTTATTTGGAATTTTGTAAACTGAATTTTGATTCAGATTTGGTGTTGACATTAGTTTTGTTTATTGGACTATAAATTTGGGCATGTAAATTATTGAACATTTGATTTTTATTTTAGTGAAAATCGTTTGGACTTTTGCATAGTTTTGTGAAATAAGTTCACATGAGTATGTCTCATAATTAATAAACTTGGTCCCTTTTGGGATATTTTAGTGGGTTTTCACATTTTGAATATAGTGAGATTGGTTTCATATTTCATTTGGCTACATGGTTCTTCAATGTTTTATTTAAATTGGGACATTTATGACTGGTTCACCGTCATTGGTTTTTGGCAGTGCAAAAACATTGTTGCCATATTTTTAGTCTCATTGATTGCAGTCTATTACATTGTGACTTGTGATTGACAATAGAATAAATGCAATTAAGCATATTTTGCATTGAGATTTTTGATTGTAGCTTAACATATAAAAATTAATATTTACTCTGTTTTGGTGGTGCCATTGGATCATTTTATTGAATAAAAGGGAGTAAAACTACTGTATAATTTGGCATTAATTGCATGTGGCAAAAGGAAATTAAATGGGTATAACAAATTCTGAACACATGACTGAAGGTTAATATTTATGCACCGTGTGAATTAAATTAGGCATGTTTTTATGTCATGTATTATAATGATTTGATTGTATGTATTAATTAAAGTTTCATTATACATACAATATTGAGATGAATAATTTGAATATTTTGGTATTATTGCTTATGGTTTGAAGCAATAATTCGGGTTTGGAAATTAATGTCAAGCGATCCATATAATTTCATTTAATCAGGGATTAGCCTTAACACCCTTAATTATTTCAATTATATATTGAGAGTCTTTGGATCACAGAAATGGTGTGACATTAGTTGTAATTCATCATACAAATATAATAAGAATTCTTGTATGATTTGTTGTGACAAAATTTGTTGGATTGACAAAGGCAATATAATTTCTGGAAACACATGGTGTGAAGTGTTTCATGTTTCTTAACCTTTGAAATCTTCGTTTATAGGGGTGATTTTGTTGATGGGTGCTTGCTTTAGCAATCGGATTACGGCTGTGAGTCCTTCCATTACAGGTCACCTTCTTCTTTTTGACTTGCATCTTCATTTTTTTTTGTTTTCTGTCAATATGTGAATGAGCTAATTATTCTCCAGATTTTGGTTTTATCAATATGGGATTGATTGTCAGAGTTAAAGTTGTTAACTTTATGGATAGTTGTGATGTCATGTCCATGTATCCTACTCTACGGAACATGCTTGGGATCCTTGCAATTTAAGGCTGCTATAGCTTTTCTGATATGTTGATCCGTGCTTCATAAAAAAAGAGTTTGATTTGGGAGACCCATTGGATTGTTAGACTCTAGATTTGGTCCTTAATGTGAATTGTAGTTTTTCTATCCCCTTGAAATTCCCACTCAGGGTCAGTTTGGTATGAGAGTAAAAATGGGGGTGAAAAGTCTTTGGATGAGTTTTCAATACAATTTTAGTAATAAAACAAATCATTGAATTTTTCACCTTCATTTTTAACCCCATTCCAAACTGATCAGAGGTAATGTTTTCTGTAAGATAATTCCTTCAAACTGTAATCTGAGTCCGAGGGAAATTCTTGTTAAGACAACATAAGGATAATTCTGGGGTTTTGTGGAAGTCCATGTAAATTTGGTATTATGAGTGATGACTTTGTTTATTATAAGGCCAATGATGGTGAGTGAGTCCTTCTTAAGTTGATTTTCTTGGCATTGATGTAGGGTTCACTTCTAGAAGTGTAAGCAGGAGTGGCCATGACATCAGCTCAAATAGCAGTAACTCATCAGCCTCCATATCTGTCACTTCTAGAAGTGAGGGTGAGATCTTGCAATCTTCCAATTTAAAAAGCTTCAGCTACAGTGAACTAAGAGGAGCCACAAGAAATTTCTGCCCAGATAGTGTCTTAGGGGAGGGTGGATTTGGTTATGTTTTTAAGGGCTGGATTGATGAGCATTCACTTGCCGCTACCAAACCAGGAATCGACATGATTGTTGCTGTAAAGAGGCTTAAACAAGAGGGCTTCCAGGGTCACAAAGAATGGTTGGTCAGTATCAATTCTTCTCTGGATACTCCTTCAGTTTCCTCTCTGATGCATATTATTCTGGCTTCAAACTTTATTTCATTGTATATTAACAAAATTCTAGGCAACTACTAGCTTTTTTTGGATACTCTTTCATTTTCCCGGTATGATCCCGTTTGGGGGATTCTCTGTGGAACTGTATGTTTGTTCTCATTTGATCTTATTGGCATTGTTGGCCAATTCCTGTAACTTCAATAGCTCACTTTGGAAGGACTTGACTATGACACTGAAGTTCAATCATTTTCTAAAACTGATTGATGTTCTTCTTGTTTTGTATTGTTTGACTCACAGGCTGAAATCAACTATCTTGGGCAACTGCATCATTCTAATCTTGTCAAGTTAATAGGATACTGCTTCGAGGATGAGCATCGACTTCTGGTTTATGAATTTATGCCTAAGGGCAGCATGGAGAATCATCTGTTCAGAAGTTACTACCTTCTATTTTAGTCGAATAATTCTTTGTTCCTTTTTGTTCCCATTAAAAGAGTTTTTTTTTATTATTTTTTGTAATAATTTAAAGTTCAATTGTAAGTTCTAATACTAAAGTTTCCTGAAATCATCATTAATACAGGAGGTTCTTATTATCAGCCATTCTCTTGGAGTTTACGATTGAAAATAGCCCTTGAGGCTGCAAGGTGTCTTGCTTTTCTCCATAGTACAGAACCTAAAGTCATATACCGTGACTTTAAAACTTCAAATATCCTACTTGATACTATATGTACATAATTGCAACTTGAGCATGTCCTGTTATGGTTGAATATTTGAGCATGCTCAAGTTGAAATTATGTACATACAATATCAAGTAGGATATTTGAAGTTTTAAAGTCACAGTATATGACTTTAGGTTCTGTACTATGGAGAAAAGCAAGACACCTTGCAGCCTCAAGGGCTATTTTCAATCGTAAACTCCAAGAGAATGGCTGATAATAAGAACCTCCTGTATTAATGATGATTTCAGGAAACATTAGTATTAGAACTTACAATTGAACTTTAAATTATTACAAAAAAAAAAAAAAAACTCTTTTAATGGGAACAAAAAGGAACAAAGAATTATTCGACTAAAATAGAAGGTAGTAACTTCTGAACAGATGATTCTCCATGCTGCCCTTAGGCATAAATTCATAAACCAGAAGCCGATGCTCATCCTCGAAGAAGTATCCTATTAACTTGACAAGATTAGAATGATGCAGTTGCCCAAGATAGTTGATTTCAGCCTGTGAGTCAAACAATACAATACAAGAAGAACATCAATCAGTTTTAGAAAATGATTGAACTTCAGTGTCATAGTCAAGTCCTTCCAAAGTGAGCTATTGAAGTTACAGGAATTGGCCAACAATGCCAATAAGATCAAATGAGAACAAACATACAGTTCCACAGAGAATCCCCCAAACGGGATCATACCGGGAAAATGAAAGAGTATCCAAAAAAAGCTAGTAGTTGCCTAGAATTTTGTTAATATACAATGAAATAAAGTTTGAAGCCAGAATAATATGCATCAGAGAGGAAACTGAAGGAGTATCCAGAGAAGAATTGATACTGACCAACCATTCTTTGTGACCCTGGAAGACCTCTTGGTTAAGCCTCTTTACAGCAACAATCATGTCGATTCCTGGTTTGGTAGCGGCAAGTGAATGCTCATCAATCCAGCCCTTAAAAACATAACCAAATCCACCCTCCCCTAAGACACTATCTGGGCAGAAATTTCTTGTGGCTCCTCTTAGTTCACTGTAGCTGAAGCTTTTTAAATTGGAAGATTGCAAGATCTCACCCTCACTTCTAGAAGTGACAGATATGGAGGCTGATGAGTTACTGCTATTTGAGATGATGTCATGGCCACCCCTGCTTACACTTCTAGAAGTGAACCCTACATCAATGCCAAGAAAATCAACTTAAGAAGGACTCACTCACCATCATTGGCCTTATAATAAACAAAGTCATCACTCATAATACCAAATTTACATGGACTTCCACAAAACCCCAGAATTATCCTTATGTTGTCTTAACAAGAATTTCCCTCGGACTCATATTACAGTTTGAAGGAATTATCTTACAGAAAACATTACCTCTGATCAGTTTGGAATGGGGTTAAAAATGAAGATGAAAAATTCAATGATTTGTTTTATTACTAAAATTGTATTGAAAACTCATCCAAAGACTTTTCACCCCCATTTTTACTCCCATACCAAACTGACCCTGAGTGGGAATTTCAAGGGGATAGAAAAACTACAATTCACATTAAGGACCAAATCTAGAGTCTAACAATCAAATGGGTCTCCCAAATCAAACTCTTTTTTTATGAAGCACGGATCAACATATCAGAAAAGCCATAGCAGCCTTAAATTGCAAGGATCTCAAGCATGTTCCGTAGAGTAGGATACATGGACATGACGGCACAACTATCCATAAAGTTAACAACTTTAACTCTGACAATCAAGTGAAAAATTGCAAACCATAGTTAGTGTCACAAAAGGTTGAACAAATTCATGAAAATCGAGATGTGAATCAACAGTGAAATAAAAGCAATTCACCTTACTTTAATGTGACAAGGTATTATTTATAGGTGTGCACAGAGCATACCGTATATAATATCACGAAAATGGAGCATGATTTCACACGCTATAGGGCCTCCAAGAATTATCTCCTAAACTTGCTATAGAAAATATAACCATAACATATTGTAACAAATAGAAGTCTGACACGTGTAACAAATTCAACAAACTTATATCCAATTCAAGTGTAACAAACTTAAGGATAACAAATATATCAAAGTTTGAGATATCCTACTATGGGTAGCACATAAACCCCCAACCAAATTCCATTCTTTTTAAAAAAAAAAAATAAATAAATAAAAACTCAGATCAAATTAACAAGTTGTGCTCACCTTCAGTTATGAAATATATATTCACGTAAATCAAAATCACGACACTATGATAAGATTTGTAAATCCTTATTTGTTTTTTGTTTTTTGTTTTTTTAAATATATATAAAGAGGTTTGCGACTTTCGATAAAACAATATATAATCAAACAATTTGTAAATCATGACTATCTGAGATAAGACAACTCAAGTCAATATATGCTGATTGACTTACCAAAACCAATCAAGATGTGAATTGTAACAAACACTGCAACATATATGAAGCAATTCACGACAATCGAGATGGAAAACAAATTGAGATATAAAACAAATTGAGATGCAAATTTCAATTTAAATCAATTCGCAAATTCTTTAAAAACATGACAATCGATATAGGCATAGCATGTAACAATTGATTGCAATATAATATTCAAACTCTCATATTTGTTATACGGATCGAGACGGAACAGACAATTTTTTTTACAAAAATTTGCCTTAAAAACAAAATAAATTGTGGGTCTTATAATCATACATGTCTACTCATAATGGGGTGGATAAAAAGAACAACAACCCCATAATGAAATGCAAACAAAACAGAAGAAAAAGAACCTACTTGGCTTAAGGCAGATCCTAGTGATTGCGCACTCAATAGCTGAGATTTCAGAAACCTTTTTACAAGTCTTGATGATTTGGATTTTGATGGTGGAAGCAAGAGCGAAGGGTGAAACGAGGAAATTTGGTCACTTTGTTAATGGAGTTTATAATTTTTGTAGCCTTTTTATAGAGGGTTCTCAGTCCGGATTGGATCGATAGTATTGGAAATAAAAATTATCCGATCCAATACTTTGTAATCATCCATTCGGTTTAATTTTTTTTTAAATCTGATCCGATTCAATCCAATTTTTTTTTGATTTTTTGAAAATTTTAAAATCAGTTTCATGATTATTATGCAAATAATATCTTTTGTATATATTAGCTATGTAATATTTTTTTTTTGAAATACAAATGCATCAGTAAACATAATTTGAAGGAATAAAAGGTTGACTTAACCTGTTTTTGTAGCCTTGTTTTTTCTTCCTGCTTCTTGCTTTTTGTCTCTTTGGAAATCCAACAAACATTAATGCAGGCAATATAAAGGACTTTTTGACCCTTTTACCCTTTATTAATTAATAATTATTTTATTCATTATTCAAAATTATCTATCAATCTGCCCCTCTTTAATCGATTAACTTGAAGATTTAATCGATTAAATATCCCTCTTAATCGATCAAATCTTCAAGATATAATAGGAGTTGATTGCGATTTGTATTTAATAGGAGTTGATTGCGATTTGTATTTAATAGGAGCTGATTGCGTTTTATTAGGAGTTGCCATTTTACGAGTTTGTTACAGATTGTCAACTCCTATTAAATACAAAATACAATCAACTCTTATTAAATACAAAACGCAATTAGCTCCTATTAAATACAAAACACAATCAGCTCCTATTAAATACAAATTGCAATCAACTCCTATTTCATTAAATTTAAAATTCAAATTTCAAAATTCAAATAACCTCCAAAACCGTGTTTGTCTCATTCAATCAATGCTTTCACGTTCATTTGGGATATTTAATCGATTAAATATAAGATTTAATTGATTAAATCAATTAAGAGGGATATTTAATCGATTAAGGGGGATATTTAATCGATTAAATCTTCCAGTCAACCATTTTTGCCATTTTTGACCATTTAATCAATTAAATCTTCAAGTTATCGATTAAAGAGGGGCAGATTGATAGATAGTTTTGGATAAATGGCAACATGATTATTAATTAATTAATGAAGGATAAAGGGGTCGAAAAGCCGAATATAAATAGGGGAGAAATTTATTTACCAAAATTATTATTTTTTATTATTACATTTTTATTGTTAATTTTTATTAATATGACAGTTATAATTTATTATATAATATATATTAATTAATTTTTAATAATACAGATCACAAACATTTTTATATGTGTTTAAATTATCATGACGGTTATACGGATCATATTTAGTAATTAATTAATTTTTTTAATATGATGGTTATAATTTCTCATGTAAAGATAAAAGAGAAAAAAAATACGAATCACATACACTTTTATATGTGTTTAAATTATCTCCTATAACATGATAAATATTAATCTCTATAACTATATATATTAGATAAGATTTTTTTTATATCTATTAAAAAATGTTAAATAAAAATGAAATATATTTCATATTTGATAAAGATAAAAAAATCGTTTGTTTACCAAAAAAAAAATCGATTACATTTTTTTAGAAATTAATATATTTATTAATAAAATTGGGTCACAAATAATTAAAATTATTTAATGGGTAATATACTAATATACTAATAAAAATAATGATTTTTTCATTGCTTTATTTCAAAAATAAAAGATTACTAAATTACAAGTACATGAAAATTATTTTTCAATCTAATAGTAGGATAGCGAGATCAGGGTTACTATATGTTATAATCCTAACAAAGAGATTAGCGGGATTGCCGGCATGCGTTTATACATAAAATCTTGGTCATACGTTTCAGAATTCTTTCTATCATATAAATAATAATTAATATCATAAGTGATTATTAGAAGGTGCTATGCACATGGCTGTCTAATGAAGATGTAAAAATCGGTTATAAACCACAAACCGGTTTGGACAAATTAAAAACCGGTTTTTCTAAAAAAAAAGTGGTTCGGTTTAAAATCTAAACGTTTAAAACTGATTTGGTTTGATTTTTGACAATAACCGAACCGAACCGCTCTATGCACACCCCTACTGGTAGCTTTCATGACAGAGTTCGGTAATGTACTCAATTTCGTTATACTCATCACGTTCGTAAAATAATTTTCACTAGTTTGATATATTTCGGCTCCATTTGCCCGAAATTTATTTTTACAAACCTAATTTTTTTTCTTTTTTTTTTTAACTTATTCACGGAACGTTGACTACGGTTTATTATATTCACACCATTACTTATTCTTGCTTAACCATTTTATATTTTTTAATTTATCAATATTTAAAGTAAACAAAAAAAGTTATTAATGAATGAACCAATCTGTATAAGTATTGTTAATCAATAATTTAAGTCCTGATTAAGAACCTTTATTGGTTCAAAAATTAAGTAGTCATTTCCGCGTGCGACCAACAATTATGCACGATTAAAATGTTTTATAAAATTCTACCAAAAAAATGTTTTATAAATTTTTTATTATAGAGACTAGAGCTCATTTTAATTTAAAAAAAAAAACACATGGAGTTAGTTTACACTTGCTAGCTGACTTGTCAGCAGTTAATTGGATTGCTCTGTAATTTCTGCTTTCTTTGGGCCTAAAGGCCCTTTATCTACCCAAAAAAAAAAAGTTGAACGTAGATATTTTTTCAGGCCCATACAATTTAAAGCAAACGAGCTATTTAAATTTATTAAATTAATGTCGAACTTTATATTAATTAAAACTGTTTATTCTATAAATTAAGCTCAAAACATTAACTCAACTAAGTATTTTTTACATGTATTTAGTTTAAAAATAAGTGAAATAGAAAAAGGGAAAAAAGTATCTAATGTTATTTTAGATAACTTTATCTAATGTTCATCGAAACGACGTCGTTTCGATGAACATTAGATAAAGTTATCTAAAGTAACTTTAGAAAAAACAAATTCATAGAAAAAAATGTAAAATCCAATTTTGATACATAACGAATTAAAGTGTTATTATTACTATTAATTTTATTTTTAAAAAATATTTAATATATGTATTAAATACTTTAGAAGTTAAACATATAAAAGTTTAAACTCGATTCATTTAATAAAAAATTTCAATTTATTAAACTACTAAGAAACCAATCTACCTGCTTAAGAGTTGGGTCGGGCCTTAACAGCAACACTAAACATCATACCAAGTATTATGGACCTGAACAACTTTTAGAGGCCAAATATGAAAAGCCCAACTCACACGTATCCCCGGTTCATATGCGCTTACCCCGTAAAAAAAAAAAAAAAAAGTATTTTCTCATGTTGCATGAGAATGCAATTCTCATATTGTGACCCTTCGGTTTACGTGCAATTTTTTTTTTCTTTTTTTTTAATAAATGTGAGGTCCATCACTAATTGAGTCACAAGAATTCAATTCTCATACAACCGTGAGAAAATCAAACCCAAAAAAGAAAGCTTACACCGGTAGTTGAGAATATATACAAGTAAACTGTGCCACATTTGCATCCCACAGTTATGCACAGGGTCAAGCTCTTCAGAAAACATCTCTACAAACCAATAACGGAATGACACAAAACTAGTTCCAGCTAGATTGACAAGTAGACTATAGATAGACATCGCGGGAACAACATCAACATCCCTAGCACCGTCCGACAAGCCAACCGAAATTGGTAATGACCTTTGCGGTTCACGAAGTGGGCAAGATAGAAGATTTTATTAGAGGGTATTGAGCTAGACTGCATAATATATGAAGGGAACCCAAAGGGAATTAGGTGAAGATATGAGAAAGAGAGAACTTCAAATGATATGATAGAAAAGGATATAAGAAAAGAGAATCATTACCCAAAACCATTGGTCAAGCGATGAGCAAATTGGTTTACTTAATTAGAGATTTCAAGCACTGTCGAACCACTGATTGCTTCATTGAAAACCAAATTAGTTCGATTCCAACATATTGCTCAAAAGTATTTTGACATGTATTTTCCTCTTTGGATTATCAACTTCTTTGATGCCAGCGATTATGTAGATGTGATCAACCACCAAAGGTATGACCAAGTTCACTTGCTTGACTTGATGATAGTCACCACCGAGCTTTTGTGATCGTTAATTAAGACTGAAGAGTACGACTGTGTCATACATTCAAGACTCGAGGAAGCAATAGTACTGAGCACTGACAACCGATGTGTGACAATAGACTTAAGCTAGTGTGCCTAAAAGAATGTTTCAAAAAAATTAACAAAAATATTTTGAAAAGTATTTGAATACTCACTCTTGTTAAGAACTTTGAGGTCACCACCCCAAAAGCTAGCTCAAAGGGTGAGATTGTGTGCCAAATAGATGACAGATTGGCTATCACAATATACAGAGGCTGGTTTGGATGTGGGAACATGAAGATCTTGGAGTAAGTAATTTACCCATTGAATTTCACAAGCAATGCTAGCAAGGGCACGGTATTCGGCCTCTGTGGAAGATCTTGAAATGGTTGTCTGCTTTTTCGATCTCCAAGTGACAAGGGCTGGACCAAGGAAAACACATGAGCCAGAGACTGATTTTCGAGTATCAATGCAGCAACCCCAATCTGCATCAGCAAATCCAGAGAGACAAAGTTCATTGTTGCTAGGAAAAAATAACCCCTTACTTGGAGAACCTTTAATATAACGAAGAATCTGTTGTGCAGCTTGCATATGATCATCCATGGATTGGATACATATTGGCTAATCTGTTGAACAGCAAAGGAAAGATCTGGACGAGCGGTAGTAAGGTAAAGAAAACGTCCTACTAATCTTCGGTAAGAGGAAGGATTAGTATAAGGTAAACCTTGTATGCGTTGAAGTTTCTTTAAGGGATCCATTGGAGTGGAACAAGGCTTACAGCTAAGAGACCTGCATCATCAAGTAATTCCAAGGCATATTTACGTTGGTTCGTGATAATTCCATTAGAAGAGCAAGATATCTCAATTCCAAGGAAAAACCGTAAGGAACCTAAATCTTTAATTTGAAACTGGTTGTCCAAATGTTTCTTAACTCGAGAGATTTCATTAAGATCATTTCCTGCAAGAATTAAGTCATCAACATAAACTAAAAGAGCAGTAAATGATTAATCTGAATTCCTGACAAATAGTGTATGATCAGCGGATGATGAAGCATAGCCAAGATCAGCCAGAGAAGTGGATAATTTGGAAAACCACTGTCTACTCGCCTGTTTAAATCCATAGAGGGATTTTTCAAGTTTACAAACTTGATTTGGCTTTGAAACAGATATGGCAGGTGGTAATACCATGAGGACTTTTTCATTCAAATCCCCATGTAAGAAGGCGTTGTTTACATCTAATTGCTCCAAGTACCATCCACGAGCTGCAGCAATAGCTAGTAAAATACAGATAGTAGACAGCTTAGCAACTGGTGAGTATGTATCAAAGAAATCGACACCCTCAAGTTGAGTGTACCCTTTAGCCACAAGCCTGGCTTTATAACGTTCTATGCTTCCATCTGATTTGTATTTAATTTTGTATACCCATTTGCATCCGATGGGTTGTTTCCCTTTAGGAAGATCAATCAGACTTCACGTTTTATTTTGCTCAAGAGCTAATATCTCAGCATCCATGGCTTGACGCCAACATTCATGTTTGACAGCCTCATTGTAAGTTTTTGGTTCAGAATGGATACTAATGTTAAGGCAGTATTTGGTATAAGCAGGTGAACATTTATTGAAATTGACAACAGAGGATATGGGGTATGGAGTTTTAATGTTAGAAGAAATACTTGTGGGAGCTGATTGTATTGTTGTAGAAGAAGATAAATTGCAGTAAAAATCATTGAGATATGAAGGTGGACGTCTTTGTCTTACAGATCTTTCAATGAAAGTTTGAGGTTCAATGACATTTTGAGTTTCAGTTGGAGTTTGAACAGGATCATGATTTGGTATGACATTGGGATTGGAATTATTCAATGAAGTAATGAATGGATCATTGATATCAGAATAAAGTGGAAAAACAGAATTATGGTTTGAATGATCTTTTGAAGACAGAAAAGGAAAAATCATTTCATGGAATATAACATTTCGAGAGACAAATATTTTGTGAGAGGAAAGATCTAGGACCACATACCCTTTTGTTCCATCTTTGAATCCAAGGAAGACACATTTATGAGCACGAGGCGAGAACTTATTTCTGTGACTTAACAAAGAACTAGCAAAGCATAAACAACCAAGAACTTTAAGATGAATCAAGACAGGAGAAGAATTATATAGAACTTCATATGGTGTTTTATGATTTAAAAGAGGGGTAGTAGTTCGATTGATTATATGAACAGCATGAGAAATACAATATGACCATAGTTGAAGAGGTAAGTTTGCTTGAAAGAGAAGTGCTCTTGCAACATTGAGGATGTGTTGATGCTTACGTTCAACTACTCCATTCTGTTCTGGAGTTTCAACACATGATGTTTGATGTATAATACCATTGTGTTGATAGTATGTGGACATATCAAATTCAATACCATTGTCACTTCTTATTGTTTGAACACTGATATTAAACTGATTTTGAATTAAATTGATAAAGCTTTGTAAGTGACCACGAGTTTCACTTTTATTTCGCATGAAGATAATCCAAGTAAATCTAGAATAGTCATCGACTATAGTTAGGAAATAACGAAAACCTTGGATGCTGGGGATTTTATAAGGTCCCCATATATCAACATGAATCATTTCAAAGACATGTACATATTTTGTAATACTGGAAACATATGGTAGCTTCTTTTGTTTAGCATAATGACAAACTTCACAAGGAGTTACAAATTTATTTGGAATAAAAGGGAATTTACATGACATGGATTTCAAAGTAGATTCAGAAATGTGTCCTAGGCGAAGATGCCATAGGACAGAATCTTTATTTTGAGAACAGGAGTTATAGACAGCTTTCTTTGTATGGTTGGGAATCTCAATGATGAATAATCCATCTTCTTCTTTAGCTATACCAATCATCTTCCTAGTATTCATCTGAACAATAAAACATTTTGAGTCAGTGAAAGTTAAAGAACAAGGTATTGTATGTGATAATTTGCTAGCAAATATCAGGTTTACATGGAATTCGGGAACAAACAGTACATTATGAAGAGTAAGGTTTTTTGTTAGGTAAATGGTACCACTTGACTTAGCAAAAACTTTGGAATCATTAGGAAGTGTTATAGGGATAGGCTTAATTGGAATTAAGGTATTGAAAAGTGAAGAAAGATGAGTTATATGATCCGTTGCTCCGGTATCTATAACCCATCTAACATTGATATTACCTGATAGAGACATATTAAAATTCGCAGGATTGGGCATGGCAGAAAGAGGAATAGCAGTATGGTTAATGTTTACATTTGAGGCTGTAGGTGATGGATTCACAAGAACAAGATTGGATGAATGTGCATTAGATGCATGTGTGTCATTTGAAAAATTCATCGAGGATTGAATCATATTCAAGATTCTGTCATATTGCATCTGAGAAAACACATTAGCCCCATTTTTTGTTTCTTTGTCAGCTTCATTATCCATTGACTCATGCATCACCAAATAAGCAGCTTTCATCTGACTTCGCTGATTGAAACCTGGTGGATAACCGTGCTTTTCAAAGCAGGTTTCCACGGTATGATTAGTTCTTCCACAGTATGTACACAATTTGTTTCCACGGCCTCTACCAATGTTGAATCCACGTCCACAACCACGAAAAGAATTATTGAGTCCACCACGAGGCACAAAATTTTGCTGTATTGCAGCATTTGTAAGAATTTTGTGACTCTCATTCAGTTCGGGTTGTGATTCATTGCTAAGTTGTCTTTCTTGTTGACTCACCATAGAAAAGATTTCATTTACAGATGGAAGAGGCTTCATTAGCATAATCTGATATCTTACATTTGAGAACTGTTCATTAAGTCCTCTGAGAAATCTAATGGCCCAATCTTTTTTTCTTCTTTCTTTTACTCGATTGGACAAACCACATCCACATGGCACAGTACAAACACATGTTGGAAGAGGCTGTAAATTTTCAAATTCATCCCGAAGAGCCTTGATTTGAGTAGAAAAATCAGATACAGACTGTTCACCTTGATGAATGTGATAAATTTCTTCTAGGAGATCCAAAATTCTGAATGCATCTGCTTGTGAAAATCTTTGATAAAGATCATTCCATGCATCTATTGCATTTTCTGTCCATAGAACTGACTGCAGAATATTTGTATTTATTGATCGATGGATCCATGATAGAACCATCATGTTACATCTCTGCTATGGATCATACATTGCATATCTGGGATTGGAAATCGGTATCGTACCATCAACGAAACACAATTTATTCTTTGAGCGAAGTGCCATCTTCATAGCACGGGACCATGAGTAATAGTTCTTTCCATCGAAAAGATTTGAAACAAGAATCAATCCAGAATTTTCACCAGAATGGAGAAAATATGGATTTCCTGGATTTGTCAAGTGATCTGGAAGAGCATTTGCCATTTTGTAAAGCAAAGACAAATCGACTAAGGAAAGAAAAAGGACGAACAGAGACAAACAAGAACAGAAAGAAAAGAAAGAAAAAGTTCAGATGAATACCAGAGCTCTTCGTCAGAGCTCTGATACCATAACAACAGCGGAAAGAATTGAAGCTTTCATTCTTTGATTGAAAAACTAACTAATACATTGAAGGTAGATGATATATATCAACTAATTACAAAAAGAGAAAAGCAAGAGGAAAGAAAATGAAATAAACTAACTTAACAGTTAACTAATAACTAACTTATCAATTAACTGACATTAGTTATAACAGAAAGAGAAACTAATAACTAACAAAGTCCACGTCAGCTTCATTATGTGATAATGTCCCACATTGATTGGATGGACAACTAATATAGCCTTTATAAGGCCTTGGGCACTTCCACCCTTTGAGCTAGCTTTTGGGGTGTGTATCCCGCTCTGATACCATGTTAAGAACCTTGGTATACACCACCCCAAAAGCTACCAAAAGCTAGCTCAAAAGGTGGGAGTGCCCAAGGCCATATAAACCTCACATTAGTTGCCCATACAACCCATGTGAGACTATATTTCTCAACAACTCTCACTGACCATTGATCTAAGATTGCAGTCTTGTGAATTGAAAATGCAAATCGTAAATACGACAGGCCATAAACAAAGTCTCCCTATTTTCTTGTATGGAAGTCAGGAAGCGCGTCATCTCATTTTGGTAGGTAGCGATTAATTTCAACTAGTCCTTGAACTCATTTGTCCAAAAAAAATTTAGTAACGAACTTCTATACGATCTTCCCCCTCTCCGAGTCTTTGAACAGAAGTAATGTAAAATAACAAGAGATGAGTAAAGATATTCTTTCCAACAAAAAGAAAGTAAATCATGCGGTATGGGTTGGGCTAGCCCATGAAAAACACGACAACAGTCAAGGAAGCACGGACACGTGTAAAAACAGGGAGAGTCGTGTCCGACACGGCGACACGCTCCGACACGGTGTCGGACACGCGGTCAACTTTTTTCGACACGTTGACCATTCCGACACGCGAATTTGACCGTGTCCGACACGGTCAAATGGCATTTTCGTAATTTTTATTTTATTTTTTTTAAAATTAAAATATATTAATAAAGCTTCCACCTGATCATATCAATTTTATTTTTTTGTCTTTTTTCCCCTTAAGTAGATAAGAGATCATCTCAGCATTATTGTTATCAATTCCTATCACGCTCTTGTTGTATCTCCTTCTCTCTGATCTCTCTCTAATATGATTTGATCTCTCTATCTGATATTATATCTCTCTCTTATCTCAGTTCTTATTTTTTTTATTAAAGCTTCCATCTTTATAACGTGTTGATGGGTATTATTAATTTAGTTTCATTTTTTTGTTAAATTATTAAATATTAAATGAAATATACACTATATAAATTAAAAATATTATTTAATATTAAAACGTGTCCCAACGTGTCGAAATCCATAATTTTTTAAGATTGACGTGTCGGAATGTCGTGTCGTGTCACATGTCGTATCAGTGCTACATAGACAACAGTAGACGAGCTTTTGACATAAAACACAATCATATATATATATATATATATATATATATATATATTTTATATATTTGGGATGCTAAAACATTGACAGGTTAACATAGCAAATAAGAACTAATTAAGAAGCAACAAGTAAGTAGAGGCGGAACAGTTCCCCCGTCAAACTCCAAAAAAACAACTCAATATTATTTAATTATCCGATCACAAGAGCATGACGTGCATCCTTCTTTTTTAATTCTCAAACGAACTGGTCAAGGTATTCTTCAACGGTGGTGTACTTGACGTCCGGGTACAACTCGGAAGCCTCAACCCCAAAAGAAGGCTCAATCTCAAAGTTGGTGTGATCACCCTTCACGAACACCGAGTGGTTGATTGCCAATACCACATTGATTGGAACAGGAGCCTCTGCAAGAAACACGGAATATCATACATTCAATTCAGCTATATATATAATGCACTACCTGAATACCACCGATTATTGAATTGTAATAAGGTTCAAAATTTGAAATGTAGAAAATAACACTAGTGTAATTAATTTATATTGATAGGAACTAAGGATATTTATAAATAAAGACCTTCAATGTCCTTAAGAAGCTTCTCCTCTGGAACATAAATTTTTTCGAGGGTCTTGCCAATCTTCTTCTCCCACAAGGCGACAAGCTCGTTGAATGAGTAAATGTTCTTAGGGGGCCTGAGGTAGAGAACCTTGTTCAATGTCCTTGGGTCATCCACAGCTCTAATGGTGTAGGTTCCAATGTCCTCCTCCTTGTTGAAGATTGCTGAACGTACGTATTCAAGAGAAAAGTGCAAAAATTACAGCGAGGCACAGGAATATATAAAAGCGGGGTAAATATGTAGGTAGGTAATGTTACCTTTGGGATTTCCATCGCCTAAGATAATGACTTTGTCTTTGGGTGGAGGTGGAGCTGTGGCTCCTGGTTGAGCCAATGTGGGAAGAAAATAGCCAGCAAAGCAGTTGCTGGACACGTATGTGTAGGGTATGCCTTCGGCTTCAATGCTACGCCGAATTTGGACTTTGACAGCAAATGCAGATTTAGCTGGCTCCACTGCATGGACACGATCCACGTCGTTCCCGAATTCCGAAGGGAAAAATCTCTAGGGATATTAACATATTATTCCTACTTTAGACTGATTACCAACACGAGTTTGATATAATAGGATTTCTATTTATAGAAAAGGTTTGAAAGAGTTAAGCGTAAATATAAACAATGAAATTTAAAGATTGGCCCAAAATTTCATAGTTCATACTTCCGGAAAAAGACAATAACAGGCTCACAGAAAAAAAAAAAAAAAAAAAAAAAGTTAAATATCTTAAGAAAAGTAAAAAAAAAAAATAACTACATGAGCAAACTACGTTATTAATATAAGAGAAAACCGTTTATCATTTGGTATAAAATTATGTCAGTTTAAGATAATATTTTTTTATTTAAAATTTAAATTAAAAAAAAAAACTATTCATTTTCTCTCCTATGATTTTCATTCTTTGTGTCCATTTTTCTCCTAAAATGACATAATTTATGTCTTTTAAAAGTACAAACATCTTAACTAACTTAATTGACAACTGAACTCTCAAAGATTTGCTTGAATGAGTGAGTTCAAATTAACCCTTTTTAAAATTTTAATGGGAGTTGCTGACTTGCTATCGTTCTCGGTTTTTTTCCTCTCGGGTAATGATATTTTCTATCAATTCATTACTAAGTATTGATTGTTAGTTCACACAATAAAATTTTAAAGTTTATAAAACGTAACTGGAAATTAACAAATATGTGATAACTAATAAGAGTATTAATTAAAAATGAGTATGGAAGTAATTCACATTTTATAAAAAATAAAATAAAGAATAAATCATTTCATACATAATTTAATATTATAAAGAACCAAATCAACCCAAAAATTTAAGTTAATAGGTGATAATTTTTTTAACAATTTATATTATACTCTAACACATCCTTTTGCAAGAAAGTCTATTGAAAATGATGCATCAAGTTCAGTCTAATTACATTAAAAAATTTAAAAAAAAAAATAGGAAGCAACAAAAGTTAAACTCTGGACATGAGATTCTAATACCCTTCTAAATCAACAATTCAACCAAAAATTTAAACTTTTAGACAAAAAGTTCTTTAATAATTTATATTATACCCTAACCAACATGATAAATATTAATTTGTCTATGGACATTTCAGATCTTCGTAAATCACAAATAAAAGGATCTATTCCCAATAAAATATCTCAACGACAATACCACGTGTAAAAAATTGATAGCTGTAACCCAAAAAATTGTCCCAGTTCTAACAAATTAAAATGATAATAATAGTTAGGAATAAGATCATGTATTCAATTCTCTTTACTATTATCTTTTAAAGAAATTTAAAATTTTAGTTTCAAAATCCGTCTGAATCAAATTAATCGCAAATCGAGCTGATTAATTTTTTTTTTTTTTTTCTAAAAAAAAGGCAATGATTGTAAACTGTAATGATGTAGAATAGAACAAACTCAAATGGAAATTTTCTTCAAAGTAAAGTCGCACACAAAGTCCAAGTGGTCCACATTTGTTCCACAATCAGGTTTTTAATCTTCTCCCTCCGTTTAGGTTGTTTTTTTCTTTCTTTAATTGAACGAGTGAAGAAAAAGAAAAAGAAACGAGACAAACGCTAATTTTAAACAAAGAAAGGTTGGCGTTTAGAGTTGCAGAGAGTGAATGGGACAACCTTAACATTACCAGACTCCTTAATGGCAGCGATGATCTTGACCTGATCTGCAAGTTGGAAGTGACCCACGGTGGATATGACAACGTCTACCTGCTTGATGACTTTCACCAAGCTCTCATGATCGTAGAGATCCCCCTGCCATTGCCATTAATTTCAAACTCCTAATTAATATACTCTCCTATGCACGGACCTATATCTATATATATACATATAGAAATAGAATGAAGTAAAAGGAGAATTATATTATATATATATGATTATGATATCTTACGGGGACCAAATTAACGCCCAAAGTCTTGAAATTGTCGATGAGTTTAGCCTTGGCAGGATCTGAGATGGTGGATTCCCTTACCAAAGCAAAAGTGGGATGTCCAGCCTTTGCGCTTGCTTCCACTATGTATTTACCGATGTAGCCGGTGCCTCCTATGATCAAGATCTTGCTTTTCTCAGCCATGTTCGCCACACCTCTCACTCTAACCCAATCCTTGATCTCTTTTCTTTCGATAAGGTACTTTCTGCCCTGCCCTCTGCAATGCCTTCATTTTAACTGCAAAGTTTCCCACACGGAATTACGGGAATACCCTTTTGTTGTGAAATTACTGAGTTGTCGTTTGATTTACGGGTTGGACGTGACATCAATGATGATCACTATATCTCAGCGGCACATCATAAAGCAAAGTACTTGAGTTGGTTGCTTCGGACCTAAGCACTCCTCACTCCCAAGTCCCAACTTTTCAAAGTGGGTTGGGTGGAGGGTTAATTTCGTCCTCATACCTACGTCTAACCTTGGCCTCACATTTTATAAATATGCATTCTATATTAGAAAAGCATTTGTTCTTTTAAATAATACAACTTATATATTTTTATTCTCATAACTCATATTTTTATATTTTTTGTCAACTCTCTTTTCTCCTTTATCTATCTCTTTCTCTCACTTAAAATGACACAACTTTACATCCTCTAAAATGATACACATTGTTGTTATCAAAAAAATAAAAAATAATACACATTGTTCTCGTATTAAAAAATGGGTTTTATTGTTATAAAAAAAAAAAGGTTTTATAACGCATGTTAATGATTAAAACTAATATTTATTTTTTGTCGATTATTTTCTAAAAATAATGTAAATATTTTTATTAATTTAATTATTATTATGTTTTATTCTTTAACATATACCTTAAAGCTATACGTCAACATTATTCTGAATAAATTCATCAAAACTACCGGTATAAATGTATTAAAAAATTAATATAAAAAAATGATTAGTATAGAATTAAATCGAAAACTATGGAACAAACAGATGGAGACGTGTTGACTGCGACCGATGGAAAATTCTCCACTCCTAGTAGCTCAAGACACAAAAAAGGTCTTCGGTTCCTTGCGATTATAGCATTCTACTTTTGAAAAAGTTCAGGCGTCGTTGTTTTGCACATATAATTGGGATACTGATCAAAATATCATTGTTCATCAACTTTTTTACTTAAATGTCACCGGAACAATGTTATTTCCTAATATGCTACGGGACAAGTTCGCTTCTGACACAAGCGACCTCGATTTGCTGACGTGTCACATTTTTAGTGGATAACAAGTATTAAATTTAAAAAAAAATTCAAAAAAAATGAAGTTCGCCTACCATGGAGGCGAACTGGGTTAAAATATTATTGGAACCGAGGTCGCCTGTGTCAGAAGCGAACTCTGACACCACCAGAAAGTTGACACATCAGCAAACCGAGATCGCTTGTGTCAGAAGCGAACTTGCCCCGTGGCAAATTAAAAAATAACACTGTTCGCGTGACATTTAAGTAAAAAAGTTGGTGAACAGTGGCACAATGGTCACTGTTCCCATATAATTCTCAATGTTTAATTTTAGGTTAAAATTATGCAATAAGTAATAAAAAGTTATACTTTTATAAACTTATGATTTGATAATTAATATTTGATAAAAAAATTATACTAAAAAGAGGTAATATAATACTTAATTTTCAGAATAAAGTTCCAAAGTTAACCTCTTAAAATTTAAGATAATAAATCAAATTATATACAAATTTATTAATTTGCATGTATAAGCTAACTTCATATCTATACTATTCAATGAAGAAGATTGTCTCTTTTGACTGCTTTTTTCGCGTTTATTTGAATATTTTATCATTATAAATCGTTTATATTATATTTATTGATGAAATAATTACTCTACTAAGTGATTGAAAAATGTTCTTTATCTAGTACAAAACTCCTTCGGACTCCTCTGTCTCTTAATTTTTTTATTCTTAAAATGTTTTAAGTATCTTCTTTTCTTTTCATTTAGTATAACTTAACTATTAAGTATGTGATAGGTTATTCTACCTACTCTCATTTTACTTATCTTTATTTACCCCTTTCATTATCGTTCGATTACAATCTCATCCGACGATCAATATTTATGATATAAAATCAACTTTTTTTCTCTTTTCTTTCTTTTCACTTCCTCACACACTCTTTCTCTCTCTTCCCCTTTCTTTCTTCCTCGATGGCGACCAAGAAAGAATAACTAAAATCTCTTCCTCCGAAACCAAAAACACGACAATCATCAATTTTGAAACTGGTCTTCCTCGAAAACCTCAAAATCCTCATCTCGTTATTTAATCTATTTAAAACCAATACTAGCTCTTTCATGGGAAGTTCAGATGATCTTTGAGAAATCGTTAAATTCTTTAACTACCCAATTGATTTCAATCATGCTACATCCTGAGATTTTCTTTTTTATTCTTCTTTCTCCCATCAAATTCCTAATTCTTTTGGTAGCATCAAACCTGCCGGCTTTGGCATATATATTGTTGGGTATGGCTCATACTTCACATGATGATGTTGGCCCTAATTGTCGAGGTCAGCAGAAAGGCAATTGGGGTCCCGCTCCCAGGTGAGCGGGCGGGGGTCCGGGGGGCAGCGCCCCCAGGCCCGTAGAGGCTAGGTAATGTTTAGGCCTCTGTTTCTATTGTAATTTTCTTAGCAGTTTGGGCTTGGGCCATGAATAGCTGCTGTTAGGGTTTCTTGTAATCCTATTTATATTTGCCTTGTAAACCGAGAGACTTGTAACGAGTGGCGGTGAGGTGAATATAGTACAGACAAGCTGGACGTAGCCTATATTGGGTGAACCAGGGTAAATCATCGTGTCAATCTCTCTACTCTTATCTCTTTTTCTGTTTTCTCGATTCTGTGTTATTGTCGATTTCCAACATATATTACACAGGACAACAACAAAGAGTTCGATAAGAGAGGTATAGGTATTCACTATGAACCGTGTTCGTTTGTAGTTCAAAAAAATAAAATTAATAGGTGTAGAGAGATTAGAAGGATGTGGCCGGATCGCAGAGGAAGAAAGAAAGGAGAGGAGAGAGAAAGTCTGTGTGAGGAAGTTAAAAGAAAAAAAAAGAAAAAAAATATTGATTTTATATCATAAATATTAATCGTGGGATGAGATTGTAATCGAACAGTAGGGTAGGCAAATGTAGTCAAAACAGGAGTAGGTAAAATAACCTATCATATTAAGTATTTATAATTATATGAATAAAACATTAAAAATGCAAAATAACTTGAATGTTATTGTCTATTAATTTGGTAGGAAATTAATAATGTAAATTCTTAGATTATTAAAAGATCTTCGTCTTTTTCGATAAATAAAAATTACCCCATTAATGAAACTCTAATTATACATGAAAATTAAGCAAAATAGCATCATATATGACAAAAGAAAAGAAAAAAAATATAACATGATTTCGGAACTAAATTTTTTAGAAAGAGACTTTGTACTTCACTTAAAAATGATCAAACTGCTTACCAAAAAAAAAATATGATCAAACTAAATATTGTTTTTTCAACGGAGATCATCTCAAATAATATTACAAGTTTACAGCTTAAATATTGTATTTTTCCTCTCCTGAAATAAGCTTGAATATGTCTCCTATTTGCAAGATTATGAAAACAACGTGATTCAAAAGGAACTCATATAAATCACAGGAAAAAAAATAGACAAATAAGAAGGAGAGATCAGTCTTTGCAAAAAAAAAAAGAAGAAGGTGCGCGTGGATAAAAATGACTCATATTTAACATATATGAGTGAATTATTAAAAAGAAAAGTATAAAAACATTAAAAAAAAAAAAAGACTCTCAAGTCCGTTATTATAGAGAAATACAATTCCAACCACTTTTAAATGAGCCGTTACTAATAATAATAAGGTAAAATCGGACGAGACAGGATCAAAATTATAGAGAAATACAATTCCAACTCTTTTGATAACTTCTATTCTTAAAACGATATCGATACCTATATCAATCAGTTATTAACACTTAATTATGTCACTAATTTTTTTTATACTAACCCTAATTATCTAATAATGACACTATTTTTATATGGGTAATACTTTTTTTATGTTGTATGAGAGAAGTATTATTTCATACTCAAACAATAAATATGAGAGAGCAAAAAATTGGAGGTGAGAGAAAAAAATTCTTATAGGACCCATTTAAAAAATGTGAGTGTAGAAGATAATACTTCTTTTATGTAATATAAAAAAATATTACCTTTTTTGTATCACTAATAATGTGAAGAACTGAAATGAGTAGTTTATTACACGTTAATATAAAAGGAAAAATATTTGTTCTTTTAAAATGATATAATTTATGTCATTTTACTTTCACAAAAAGATGAGACCCACACTTTTTTTTGTCCACTCTCTTTTATAATCTATCTATTTCTCTCACTTAAAATGACATAACTTTACATTCTTTGAAATGACATAATGTTTTCGCTAATATAAATATATTTTTTTGTTGTGTTTTGTTTTAATTTTTCAACTTAGTAAGAAAGATGCCTTGTTACGTTCAATGTGTGTGGACAGTTTTTAAAGAACTTTTAAACGATAGCACTATTAACTTTAAGATTTAATAAAAGTATTTTATTTTAATTTATGAGATTATACTTACAACACACTTTTATATACTAAGGTAGTGTTTGGTTGGGGAGAAGTTAAAATTTTGCTGGCTAAGTACACGTGGAATTTGAGTAAACCACGTTTGGTTGGGGATTTTGGGAAAATATGCCCATCAAACTCACTTGCCCTTCAATGCAAGAAGAGGTGTAAAAATTGGATTTGAGCACTGTTGAAGAAGCCGTTTCAACAGGTGGTATTGGTTTAGAAAATCGGATATGTGAAAAAGGTGGAAAATGGGGTGACAAATATACCCCTCCTTCTTAACCACACATTCGCAAGTTTTCTTATCTTCGTTTCCCTTTTTCTTTCTTTCAGTAAAGAAGCGCACTTTGATTTGTTAAACTGGCTAAAACGAATTATTAATAAACAAAAATTTTGGTAAGTGAATTTGGCAGCTTGGATAACCTCTATCTTTTTTGCCGTTGGGTTGGGTCAATAAGTTTGTAAAATAAAAGAGTTATTTAGTCGGAGAGTTATTTTGTAATTTCACTAAATTTACCCATCAATATTTTATCTTCAACCAAACACACATTCAAGAATTTCACATAATTTTCCTTGTAAAATTTTACTCAACCAAATAACTTTTTTTACATTTTCCTACCAAACTCACTTTCCAACCACTTCCCTATCAATTATATTTTCCTATTATTCTAAAAATTTCTCCTCAACCAAACGCTCCCAAGGGGGCGTTTGGTTTCAGAATTTTTTTTGGAATAATAGGAAAATGTAATAGATAGAGAAATGATTGGAAAGATAAATAAAGTGAGATAGGTAGAAAAATGTAAAAAAAAGTTGTTTGGTGGGGAAAAACTTTACTGGGAAAATTAGGTAACTTTATGAAATCAACAGTGCATTAAAAGCCAAATAACCGACTTTCCAAAAATTCCCACCTTCAAATTGGGTTTCTAAACAGTGCGGATATCTATGTTTCTCATAAATCCAGACAAATTGGATAGATGGGTTTTTGGTAAAAATACGTTGAAACAAACATGATATTTCTAAAAGCCATACTTCATAAACATAGATATCCGCTGAAAAGCTCCCAACCAAACACCACCTAAGGGTGTGTTTGCTATAAATTTTTGTTGAAAATACCTACGTAAATAGAAATGGTATTTTTATATGTCCATGTTTGGTGCTAGGATTTAAAAAATTTTGCTAGGAAAATCATTTGCCAAGCATTTGCTTTTTGTGTGTAAAAAATACCGTTGAATAAAACCATACAAGGTTGTATTTCCTCATAGATAGGAAAATCCAAAAAGGACCACGAGTAAAAAGACCAAAATGACCCTGTTGTTGGAAAAAATTATTCAGCAAATTAAAGCATATTTTCCCTTTTTATTTTACTCAAGGGTTGTTGTGGTAATTTAACCATATTTTTCTACTGATATTTTATCTTCAACTAAACATAAATTTAACAAATTAAAACCAATTTTTTCGATAATTTCAGTTTACCAAATAATTTTTTTTAAAATTTTCTTACCAAACTCATTTTCTTATCATATTTTTAGTAATTATATTTTTCTTGATAGTTTTTTTTTCCTCAAACAAATATATCTTAAGGGATGATGGCCTACCCCGCCAGCCATTTGAGCAAACTGGATAAAATCATCCGGTCAGTTCAGAACTTCAAATTATTTTGCTATGCTTTCTTTTCAACAACAGTCTAGATTCTAGAACGATGGTGTAAGAAAGATGCCTTGTTACGTTCAATGAACCTGGACAGTTTTTAAAGAACCTTTAAACGAGAACGTTATAATATTTTTTAGATTTAATAAAATTAGTTTAATTTAATTTATAAATTTGTTATATTTATTACTCAATTTTTCTTATAACAAAATAAGAAAAATTGTAAAAGCAATAAGACCACTTTTTATCTTTAATATGTCTTGAAAGTAGAGGTGAAAGTGGGCTGGGCTGGGCAGAGCTTTGCCCCGTACAACCCATGCTTAAGTCAAAAAATTTTAATTTGGCCCGGCCCGATAGCTCTACTTTTATTTGCATTGTGTTGACCTGCTCATTATTTTTATTTGCATTTATTACGATTAGTTAATGTAGGTCTTCTCTAGTGCAAACCCCTAATTATAAGTAGGGTTGGCAAAGAATTGGTTCGAAAAAAAAAAAAGAATCAGAAAATCTAACCTAACCCGACCCAAGCTGGGTTAAGGTAGGCTTGTGGGTTGGCTCAAAAATATAGCTCGTGGGTTGGCTTAAAAAAGGCTCGCGGATTGGATCAAAAATTGGCTCGCGGGTTGGATCATTTTCAACCTATTTAAATGAACATATATTATTAATGCACAAGCTATGCTACTTCCATAAGCTTAAACAATACAATTGTCTTATAAAATAGTTTATAAAAAAATGCAAAATAGAAAGTTACAAAATGAAAAGAAAAAGCAAAATGTTATAGTTTCAAAATTTCTTCACAACAAATTTGCACCAACATCGAGAAACAATCAGAACTACTTGCTATCAAGTGGGCAAAATATTTGAACCAAATAGAGCCAACATAGTCTAACAATATAAAAATGACAGCGATGTGAAAATATTAGGGGACTTAGATTTAGATAAGGAAGAAAGACAATGACAGCGTGTGAGGATTTTGTCCATTTTTATATATTATATTTATATTATTTATAGAGAGAGAAACTTGATATTAACACTGATTACTTTAGATATGTGCGCTGCGAACAACTAGGAGCTAACAACTAACATACAAATAACAAATCAGAATAAATAATATTTTGTTACACATAAATCTCCATATATATATATATATATATATATATATATATATATATATATATATATATATATATATATATATATATATATAACTCAACCTGCGAGCTGGCCCATTTGACCCACGAGTTGGCTAGTTTTTTTTTGAACTGACTTGGGTCGGGTTGGCAGCTCATTTTTGCCAACCCAAATCGACTCATTTTTTTCGGGTTACGAGCTAACCCGACAGGTTGGATCATTTTTGCCAACCCTAATTATAAGCAGATATTACATATATATAATTATATATATATATATATATATATATATATATATATATATATATATATATATATATATATATATATAGAGGTAGGATACTTTGACACCAGTGTCAAATTTTAAATTTGACACCTCATCTGAGAGCCGTTAGATCAAAAAAATCAATGGTGTCACATGCTTACAAATCAGAGTCGTTGATCTTTTTTGATCTAATGGATCTCAGATGAGGTATGAAATTTCAAATTTGATACTGATGTCAAATGATCATACCTCACTCTCTCTCACACATATATATATATATATATATATATATATATGTATATATATATATATAAAAGATGGAAAAAAACTACTCTTCAGCCAAAGAAGAGTAATCCATTTTCCTACAGAGACATGGATTTTTTAATTTTTATTTTATTTTATTTTATAATTATGTGGGTCCCATTATATCATTGTGAGAGTAACAGGAGATACTCTCTCTCCTTTTACTATAGATTAGTAAAGCCCATAAAAGATAACTCTCGCATCCATCCACGCACATCAAAACTGAATTTAAAGCAATAAGACCACTTTTTATCTTTAATATGTCTTGAAAGTAGAGGTGAAAGTGGGCTGGGCTGGGCCGAGCTTTGCCCCGTACAACCCAAGCTTATGTCAAAAAATTTCAATTTGGCCCGGCCCGATAGCATAATATGAGTCTAACTGTTAGCCTGTTTTGGCCCATTTATAAAAAACAAATGGCCCGGCCCGTTGGCTTGTTAATTTTTAACTTCCAAGTAGACCATGAATCAACTCTACAAAATACTCAAATTCTATTGTTAAAATAAAAATGACAATTTTAACGTCCAATCAGAACCATGAATCACAACAATAACTCATCACAATCTGCATTTAAGTCACTATTGAAAGCAAAATGTTCAAACTAAATAACATATATTTCATCAGATCTAACAAGTCAATCCATACTATGTAAATTAAAATAACTACATTAATACAACAAACGCATCATAATGACTACAAGAGTAGCCAAAAACTTATCTTCATCTTCTCTCCCCTGCAAATACAATTCCAAGGTTACATAAGTTGGCAAATAATTTGTAAATGTAGAAAAAAAATCAAGAATAAAGAATAGAAACAAAAAAAAAAACCAAGATTAAGAAACAAAAAAACCTTGTAATAGATTCACATAGGCAATCTCACGTGCTGAGATGTTGGTTCCTCCTACATAAAAATAAAGTCAAATTTCAATTAAAATTTAATCGAATATAATTAAATTATAAAATAATTTAAATTGATTAAATTTATACCTTTTATTTTTTCTTCAATTCGTACTTATTACGTAGCCAATCTCCACCACATATTAAAGCTTGGATGGTATCTTCAGCCAAGCTAGAACGATAAGCATCAATAACTCTTCCTTCAGCACTAAATGTTGATTATGATGCTACTATAGTGATTGGTACACCAAGTATGTCTCTTGCCATTTGTGATAAAATTTTATACTTTAAGCTATTACTCCTCCACTATTCTAAGGCATCAAATGAAAGATGAGATTTTTCATGATATTCATAAACACCTTCTTCAAGATATGACTTCAACTCCGACTTCGCTGTAGGAATAGATTCATGTTCACGCACCATGCTCATGATTTGGTCAAACCCAGAGGTAGAGCCACATGGAACTTGAGTAGAGGAAGTAGAAGAGGATACATTCATGCTAGATCCCACTTGACTATCAGAGGATGATTCTTGCAAACTTAAAGCTGAATATTCATTATACAGAGTTTCTAAAGCTTCACTCACCTTATCTATGTTAATTTGTGCCTCATATTCTGATTTGTATATAAGTGGAAAGCAAATTTTCACCACATGGAATTTACATCGTGGGTCTAAAACACTAGAAATGGCCATCAACATATTGCATTCCCTCCAATATTTATCAAATTTATCTTTCATAAACCTTGCCATTCCTCTCATAAAATCATAATTATCCTCAGCTGCAACATCAATCATTTGTTTCACCCTAAACACTTCCGGAAGATATAAATTTGCTGTAGGATAATGGGTACCTGACATAACATTAGTAGCATGAGTGAAAACTTCTAAAAGATGACATACCTTTTCAACCTTTTCCCAATCCTCAGTTGATGGCAAATAATTATAATGTGGCTCCCACTCCTTATATTCTGGAAAAACATCTTTAAATTTAGAAGCAACAGACATCATTTCATATGTTGAGTTCCATCTAGTGGGACAATCAACAACTAGTTTCCTTTCTTTTACACCCATCTTCTTAACAATATCACAGAAAGTCTTCAATCTTGGGTCAGAATGATTAACATATTTGACACTTTCACGAACATTTTCAATGATACCTTTGATCTGACTAAGACCATGTTGCACTAGCAAATTCAATATATGAGCACAACATCTCACATGAAATAGCTGTCGACCAAGGACTAAGTCGGTGTTTCTTGCTAATGTGCTTTTCAAATTTCTTATACAAACATCATTGTAGGTTGCATTGTCCACAGATACTGAAAATATCTTATTTTCAATTCCCCATAATTGCAGACATTTAAAAATTGCAGCAGCTACATCAACTCCACGTCTTTTCATACGCGAAACGTAAAGGCCTACATCAGCAGCAGCTACATACGCGAAACTTTCTCAAAATCAGCATCGCAAACTTAACCACAACTCATCATGCAAGATCAGGGTAGCAATATATCCGCGCAATACATATATCCAATTGGGTGAGAACACGCTTAGGAAACAAAATAATAAAATAAAATAGGATGCTCAATCATGAAATAAAATTATACGCTATCATGAAAATTGATCTTTTACATATGAGACTATTTGTAGTGGTATGCATATACAAATGAGAATATTCACAGTACATATATTTTCTACCCATGTCTTCTAATTTGTTACCTATTCCTTTTTGGTGTTAAATTTACTGTCTTTTTGTATTTTGGTGTCCGAAATACCATTTGGGGTGCTTCACATGGGTCCAAATGAAGATCTTTTTGCTTCAAATTAAGCTTATTTTGTTGAGTTGTTTTTATTGGTTTACGGGGTGATCGTCTTTGGGTTTGAGCTACGATGTTGTTTCCTATGTGTAATGAAATAAGAACGTTGGGTTCTTGGTGTTTGAATTGATTCCTGATCTGTGATGATTTTTACCTGTGTTGTGAATATGTATAGCAATTAAGGAAGTTACAACAAACATGGAATATTTGTAGTGGTATGCATATACAGATGAGACTTTTACAGGCACCAAAAGCCTTTTTATCGCAAGGATGGCACCAATCTTAGCCAACGAACATGCCTATTAGGCATTGGAAATCTAAAGAAATAATCTAATAATATAGAGTCAGCTACAACTATTAATGCTCGGCAGAAAATTATTATAGACGCAATCTTGTATGCGCGAAGAATACAGAATTCATTTATAATACTGTCGGTGTTTGCATTTATTGTTGTATAATTGCTGATCTTTATAAAGAATATTACAAAATAATATTACATGTGAAAGTTTTCAAGAGAGCAACCAAAATAGAAATCTAACTGTTAGGGATTCCTCTGTAGCAGCTTCCACATTTCATGTATTTATTAGGCAAAAATCAGTGAAGGGCATATGCATGGGACATGGGATTGGGAACTATGAATCACATATCAAAAGTCAAAATATAAAAATATCACCAAAAATATCAGTGAAACCTGCAAAGTACAAAGAGGAACCATAATGCGATGAGAGAGGGCGTGGAGAACACACACCTGGAGCTGCAGCTGCAATTCCCACCAATCTAAGATTAGAAAAACGAAACCTAAAAAGGTTTGGTGGAGCAAAGTAGAGTCCCTCTTGTGGGCTGTGATAAGAGTCCCTAAAAATATCAGTGTAAGGACGAACAATTGGAGTAAGAGTCCCTCGTCTTTACTCTTCAGTCTTCTTGTGGGCTGTGATGAAAAACCGAGGGTGAACAAATGGGCCAGCCTGGAGGCTCATGGGCCAGGTTATTACATTAACACTCTGGCCCAATTATGTAATCAAACTTTTACACCAGCCTAAGCCCAATCTGCCAAGTAAAAAGGCTGAGCCAGGCCAGGCCAGGCCAGGCCAAGCCACTAATGGGTCAGGCTCTAGGCCCCTGTGGGCCGGCCTGACCCAGTTTCACCCATACTTGAAAGTTAATAGTTGCATGATACACTAAACACATAAACTAATGTATTACAAATTTAGTGAAGTTTAACTAGGGTTAAGAGAATTTTAACTTTTTATTTTATTTTTATTTTTAGTATACCAATCACAATTATCTTTTTAGACGAATCGACTCCTAGATATTCACCTCGGCCCTCCCCAAATATTTATTTGGTGGGAATTGAATTCAGATTCTATCCTCACTTATTCAATTTGTGTTACTAAATAAGCTACATGCATTGAGTAAGAGAATTTTAACTTAGAATTAACTCAACCCAATCATATTCAGGTTAGTTTGAGTTTTTTATGTCATCTTTTAAAATAATTAAAATAAGATTGTTTTATACTAAATATTTGTCAAAATATATAAAATTAGGATGATTGGAGTAGTTTGAACTTAATCAAGTTGAAAAGAAATTTCGAGTAGGCACCTATCTTTTTTTTTTACTAATACTTATTTTTTAAAAAATTAATATAAATGAGAGTTATTTAAATATTTAAATTAAGCTACATCTATTAAAATGTTTAGGCATGATTTTATTTTTTATTATTAGGTAGGAACTCACCATCAATGAAATAAATTACATCCCATCACAATAAGTGAGTTTTAAACCACTTATAAAAAATGTGAGTTCATGTGTTATTCCATTTATATGCTACTATACTTATTTTTTATGAGGAATTACACTTAATTCTTAATTAACGTGTCTCTCGAATTTAAATTCCAGCATTTATTATACAAAATTATTTTTTAATAAATTTCTTGGTAAGTTTTTTTCATATAAGGTATGAATAGGGCACCAATTAATATTTCAAGTTAGTCGATCTTTATATCTTTAAAAGATTAGAGGAAAAAGTGCAAATATGAAAATTATACTGTAGTATAAGTTGTATTGTAAGTTTTTTACCAAAAAGTTTGCATTGTAAAACAAAAACTATGTAACAATTTTGAAAAATATTATTCTTATGCAATATAAGATAGTATATTTTTTCTACACATCCATTGATTTTCTGTAATTTTTTTTTTTTTTATTTTTTTATAAATGAGTGAGTCTCACTTCACCCATGATTATTTTTATGATATGAGAGAATTACTCTACTTAACATAATATTAATAAAGCCCAACAATTTTACATGAAACTGTGATGCACACTTTTTTGACCCACCTCTACTTAGCCCCTTTTTTTCTTGGTCTACAGATCTTATCTACAAAAGCCCCGGGTTCAAAGGCCCAACTTATTTGACAGGGTTGAACATGCACTTATCCCATTTTAAACCAGGTAAAATGGGAATGGTTTTTAATAACTCGATCCAATTCATAACACTGGGTTTGATCTTTAAAGTGGTTAGTTAAGGTAAATAGCTATATTTATAGGGGCGATTAGTACTAGGATTAATTTTTTTTGTTGGTAAAATTAGATTTCTAAAAAAATAATCTGTAAAGCAAAATCCTTTTTTAGAATACCGGATGGGTGATATTTTTTGAATACCCACCAGATGGAAATATTTTTCAACATTTTCGGACAAAAATACTTTTACCAATATGCCGCTTTCGCTGCTTCTCTCTCTTCTACCTCGGATGGTGCTCACCTAGCACCAATACCGACACGGGACACGGGATACGATACAACACGACACTCTGACACGTTAATTCCAAAAAATATTAGATTTTGACACGTTAGGACACGTTTTGATATTAAATAATATTTTTAATTTATGTAGTGTATATTATATTTAATATTTAATAATTTAACAAAAAATGAATCTAAACTTATAATATTCATAAATTTTGCAAAGAAACATAAGATATCCCAAATATTTATATTAAACTCAATAAAATGGTAATCGTAATCCAACAAATCTAATAGTTGGAACTAAAAACTCAACGCAACGCAATCTTTGAACCTTTTTTTTGAATTTCTATAAAACGTGTTGGAGTGTCGGAGAGTGTCGGAGTGTCCGAGAGTGTCGGGAGGTGTCAGACACGACACGTCAGGATTTTTGAAGTGTCGGTGCTTCATAGGTGCTCACAGTGTTGCTTGTTGAAGCTGATGATTTTACTTGATGATCCTCGGATTTTTTTTTGCCTGAATGTTTATTTTGTTTTCTGAATTTTATTTTAATTTTAAATTGGAAAAATTTTAGATGAAAATGATGGTAAGGTTATGCACCTTCACAATAATATTTTACAATCAACCAAATATAACATTAGTAAAATTTTCAGAAATATTTTCAGAAATATTTTGATCTACCCAATCAGGAAATTTACTCTCATCATATTCCTGGGAATCGTGATTCTCGGTTAATTTTTTTTCCTTTACCAAACTCCTCCTAAAGTATTATAATTGGAAAATATCAACCTCATGTTATAGGAAATAATAAATTTTTCCTACACACTCAAAAAGTTGGCGTGAAGCCCACTTCAATTATTTTTTTCTTTTCCTGTATAGTGGAATCCACGTAAGTTTGTGAGTGTAATATGAGATATTTTATCTCATATTGCATAAGAAAATATAATCTCGTTATAATTAGAAATATTATTTTGCAATCCTCTCGGGTCCCAAAATGCGGGCAGGACGGTGCCGTTGTGATACAATGGTATATATATGTTAAATTATATTTCCAACTTTTTATACGAAGAGGAATTTTTGTGTGGCTCAGTTTGTTTAAAACTGTAGAGCATCCAATACCAAAAATGGGATGAGAGTTGTTTTCATTATTGAATGAAGGATTCAATACCAATAACCGTTTTGAAAGGGAACATTGCATCGGATTTGGAGCACTTGCATGCTAGTTTATGAGAAAAGACGTGTTCAAATCACCTCCCTCAGTATTCTGCCGTCGACGTGAGAAGCCCATATATACTATAAAGTATCATGTAATCTAGTTTACAAGCAGATTTCCCGTAATTTTCTGCTCTGCAGATAAGTCCTGCATAGTTATATTATAGGGCTTTGGTTTCCTCCTGTAACGTGAAGGATTTTTTTGTAAGAAACAGATAAGTTAAATAATACTACTAAAGACAGTGGAAAAGACATTTTATTCAATGATTTGTTCTTGTCCGAGGTGATTGCATGATGGCAATCCTCTTCCCTGTATTATATTACAAAAGTATATAAATATATGCTGATAGCATCAACACTTTTTTTCACGTGTTACATTCATGTTATCAAAGATGTGAGATCAATGAGTTACGAGTTTCCGCACTTAAAAGTGAACTACTCTCTTCCGCAACCAAATTTCTTCCATCTTGAGTTCTCGTAACATCTTTTCCAAATCGCATCTCCATCAGAATCATCATTTTTCCTGCAAGAAGCTTCTCCTTAGTTGCCGATCTTTGTAATTTTCCAGAAGTGGTTTTTGGAACGCACTCACTCTTAACCAAAACCACCCATCCAATCTCTATCTTCTCTTTCTTCAAAACAGCTTCTTTAATTCCTTGACAAAGGCTCCTCAAGACCTCAGTTTCGGTGTCCTTATCTATTCTCTGCATCTCTGCCACAAGTGCAACCGTTGTTGAAACTTGGAATGCTGCAAGGCAACCTCCTCTTAGTATCTGTGGGTAACTGTTATAAGCTGAAGTCTCTATGTAATGAGGATGAAACTTTTGACCATTTTGGAGCTTGATAACATCTTGACAGCGACCAGTGACAAAGAGACACCTCTGTTCTCCTATCACGATTCCTATATCTCCTGTTCGAAGAAAACACTTTCCAACCATGTTTCTTAGTCTTCCATGAAAAACCTCTCTTGTTAAAGAAGGATGACCAAGGTAGCCAGAGGCATTGCTTGGCGACGAAACCCAAATTTCTCCTTCAATACCATCCTTAACTGGCTCAAGCGTTTCTTCATTAACAACCATAATTTCCACGTCTTCCTGTTCCTCGTTCTTACTCTGTGAGGAAAGCCTTGCAACTGGTAACAGCTTGTTGTAAGTTGGAAAATCTGGAAAGGGAGAATGGTTATCAAACCTCCACGCAGTGGAAACAAATGTACCATTCTCTGCCAACCCGTAAGAAGGAGAGATAGACGAGGGTCTTAGCCCGAATGGCGAAAAGGCGTGAACAAATTCTTCAACTGAATCTCTGTAGATGGGTTCGTTGATTAGTATAAGGTTGCTCAAAGTTGATAGATTTATAGGTAAAGTTCCTTTGTCTATCCCTCCACGCTTGAGCACAAGTGGCAATGTGAATGATGGAACAGGAGTGCATGTGGCCTTGAATTTTGACATTAACTCAAGCCAGAGTCTTGGGCGTTTGATGAACGCAGTTGGGGACGTGAGAACACACGTAGCACCGGATACAATTGTTAGTAACAGAAACATGAGGCCACAATCATGGTATTGAGGAAGCCATGAAACAATAGTGCTGTTTGGATGAAGATCATAAGCTTTTCTGGCTGTCCTAACATTATGAGCAGCTGATCCGGCAGTGACAAGAACAGGTTTTGGAACACCAGTGGCACCAGACGTGTACTGAACCAAATAAACCTCGTCTGCTTTGCAACCACTGTATGTTAAGGAATCACAATTATTTAAATTAACGTTACCATGTTTGATATCGTCTATGGAAATCCAGCGCATACTTTGTAACAAGTGAGCAAGCTTCTTGTTGTTATGGGAGGAAGACACATAGTGTCCAACACTTGATATGTAATCGGGGTGAGCTATGGCAGCTTTGGGCTTGGTCTGTGAAATCACCCTTATAAGGTGGTGATAGTTATCTTTAGCAAAAGAAGGGTGAGGAGGGACAATAGGGACGCTCAAAAGACCAGCCCTCTGACACCCAAAGATGAGCTCAACTAGGTCGAGTCCTGGTGAGCAAAGAACAAGGACGGTGTCACCTCTTTGAAGGGAAACGAGTAGCTGAGTGGAGATGATTTGAACGGAGGTATTGAGTTGGGAATAGGTGAGGGGAATGGATGTGTCCAAGTCTTTAGCCCAAATGAAAGCTGGCTTGGACTGGAAGGCTGGTAAGTTAGCCCACACTCGGAGGTATAGGTCAACAACAGGTTGGTCGGGAAATGAAAGATCATAATTCTCGTACTCGGATTGCATTTTTAGTTTGTCTCTTGCGTCGCTTGCAAAAACTAGTAGCCTGATTAGCTACATATTTATAGTTACATTATTTTGGATGTAGATAGATGCTTGAATTGCATGATCCAATCGTAGGTGTGATCCAATGTGAAGATTACGATAACTAGAAGGGGGAATAAAGGGATATTTGATTAGCATATCCAACTGGGCCTTTCGGCTTTATTAACAAAAATCGTCGCGTTGTTGTTGTTATGTGTGTTCGTGGTATTCAATACCATAGGCCGTTCCGCCAATAAATTTTCTATTTAAAAGACAGATTATCTATAACATCTGTATGGCACCTGAAGAGAAGAGAGAAAATAAAATAAAATATGAGTCTCATATATTTCAGTTAAAAAAAGGTATTCTAATATATTATAGAATTGTAAATAATCTGTACAAAGGGTTCTCTATTTATAGAGAATATTTGACTTAATTTTAACCTAATGGGTTTGGCCCAATACAACAAATAAATGACTAAATAATAACTAAATAATTATCATTTACGACACTCCCCCTCAAGCTGAGGAATAGATATTTATCATTCTCAGCTTGCTAGTAAGTTCTTGAAATCTGTCTGAAGGAAGCTCCTTTGTTAATAGATCAGCTAATTGACGCCCAGTGGGAATGTATGGAGTGGTAATCAACCCGCTATCAAATTTCACTTTGATGAAATGGCGGTCAACCTCAATATGTTTAGTCCGATCATGTTGGACTGGATTATGAGCTATACAAATAGCGGACTTATTATCACATAGCAGCTTCATAGGTCCCTCACATTTTATTTTGAGATCATCAAGTACAATTTTCAGCCACAGTAACTCACAAATGCCTTGAGCCATAGCTCGAAATTCAGCTTCTGCACTTGATCTGGCAACCACATCTTGTTTCTTACTTCTCCATGTCACTAAGTTACCGCAAAGAAACATGCAATAACCAGTGGTAGAACGACGGTTAGTCACGGATCCAGCATAATCAGCATCTGTGTAGACTTCTAAAGATAGATTGCCATCACGTCGGAATAACAATCCTTTACCAGGAGTACCTTTAAGATACTGAAGAATTCTCTCTACTGCCTGCATGTGTCTTTCTTTTGGATCGTGCATAAACTGACTGACAACACTAACAGCATAAGCTAGGTCTGGTCTAGTATGGGCCAGATATATCAATTTCCCAACTAGCCGTTGATATTGTCCTTTATCAACTGCAGGACTCTCTTCTTCATAGCCCATCTTGTGATTCTGCTCAATAGGAGTATTAGAGGGTTTACACCCGAGCTTTCCTGCTTCTTTGAGAAGATCAAGAACATATTTCCTCTGGCTGATAAAAATTCCTTTGCTTGAATGAGCTACTTCTATCCCTAGAAAATATCTCAGTTTCCCAAGGTCTTTGATTTCAAACTCAGAGGCAAGCTGTGTTTGCAGAATCTGTCTCTCCACAAAATCATCACTTGTGATAATAATATCATCAACATATACAAGGAGCACAGTAAGCTTCCCATTTTCGGAGTGCTTGAAGAAAAGAGTGTGATCTCCTTGGCTCTGTCTGTATCCTAAGGTCATCATAACCTTAGTAAATCTTCCAAACCAAGCACGAGGTGACTGCTTCAATCCATACAAGGCCTTTTTTAATCTACAAACTTTATTTTCCCCCTTCACAGAATCAAAACCAGGCGGGATTTCCATGTAGACTTCTTCTTCTAACTCACCATTGAGGAAAGCATTTTTCACATCAAATTGATTTATATCCCAATTGTAATGGGCAGCAAGGGATAACAAGATTCTCACTGTATTCATCTTTGCAACTGGAGCAAAGGTTTCTTCATAATCAATGCCATAGGTTTGAGTGTAACATTTGGCCACTAATCGAGCCTTATATCTCTCAAGAGTGCCATCAGAATTATATTTCAGGGCATAAACCCATCTGCACCCTACTGCTTTCTTTCCGTTGGGTATATCAATAACCTCCCATGTTTTATTTTTCTCCAAAGCATTCATCTTTTCTTGCATGGCTTGAGCCCAACTCCTATCTTTCAAGGCTTCATGTACTGATTTTGGGATTGCAATAGAATCTAGTGCTGAAACAAAGCTTTTGTGCTGCACAGAAAGATTAGCAGAGGAAACAAAGTGGGAGATAGGGTATTGAGTACAAGAGGGACAGGAAGAACAAGTTTTCTTGTGACAAGATCTTTTTCCTTTTCTAAGAGCAATAAGTAAGTCATCAGAAGTAGAAGCAATGGGTAAGTCATTAGAGATATCAGAAGAAATAGACAAATCATGAGAGGAAATAATATTAGAATCAGAAACAGGAGATTCAGGAGACTCAGAAGAAATAGGAGATTCAGGACTTACCAGTGGTTCAGACGATTGAGGTTGCTGGTGAGACAACATGGGTTGTATCTCAGGTGTATTTGAAGGTTCTGACACACCAGGAGCAGACACACTAGGAAGAGAGAAGATTGATCCAGACTCAAAGAAGGAAGGGGACGAGTTTTTTGAAGAACTATTCTCCCCCTGACGATGAGGACCCAGGAAATAAGATTCAGATTCTTGAAATGTGACATCCATAGAAACAAAAAATTTCCGACTTGGTGGATGATAACACTTGTACCCTTTTTTATAAGGGTTATAACCAAGGAAGACACACTTAACGGCCCTAGGATCCAACTTACTCCGATGTTGTTTATGAACATGGACAAAGGCAACACATCCAAACACTCTTGGTGGAAGACTCTGCAATATGGGAACAGAAGGAAAGAAGGAAGTCATGGAATGAATAGGACTGATATTGTTAAGGACCCGTGAAGGTAAACGGTTAATCAAAAAAGTTGCAGCTAATACTGCTTCTCCTCAATAAGAACTAGGAACAGATGTCTGGAAAAGTAGTGCTCTAGCAACTTCAAGAAGGTGACGATTTTTCCTTTCAGCAACCCCGTTTTGTTGAGGGGTATCAACACATGTGAGCTCATGAATCATACCTCTGTCTGAAATGAATTGTGACAGACGTTGATTGACGTACTCAGTACCATTATCAGATCTGAGTCTTTTAATACCCTTACCAAACTGAGTCTCAACCATGTGATTAAACCGAATAAATATCTCTGGTACTTCAGACTTGTCTTTCATCAAGTATATCTATGTTATCCGAGTACAATCGTCAATAAAAGAAACAAACCACCTTGCACCTGAAACACTGTGCACTTTAGAAGGGCCCCAAACATCAGAATGGATAAGAGAAAAAGGTTTCCTGCTTTTAATAGTGCTAGAAGGAAATAACACTCGATGGTGTTTTGCAAATGCACAAACATCACAATGAAAGGTCTCAACCGACTTATTGAGAAACAGAGAGGGGAACATAGACTTCAAAAGACTAAATGGTGGATGCCCGAGACGCTTGTGATGGAGCCAAATCATAGACTATGCAGTAGAAGGATGACGTGTCATTAATAACTGATTTTTGCTAGCATGGTCTGGAATGAGATGATACAACCCATCTTGTTCATTAGCAACTCCAATTGTCTTCTTCGTGGTAAGATCCTGAATAAGACAATGAGAAGGAAAAAATGTGATAGAACAATTCAAATCAGTTGTAAGTTTTTGAGTGGAGATAAGATTAGTAGAAAGCTGAGGAACATAAAGAACATTTTTAAGAAACAAGGAAGGTTGAATTTGAATGTTACCAGAACCAATAACTGATTTATGGGATCCATCAGCTACGGATATAGTATGACTACCAATAGTAGGATGATAAGAACAAAACAACTCAGTACGACAAGCCATATGATCAGTTGCACCAGAATCCAAAATCCATGAGGTTTTAAAATCAGTGCAAGAAGCAAGAAGAGATATAGAACGTGTGCTCTTACCAGATAAGATCGAAGAACTATCATGCTCGGCCATTCTTTAACAAAAGAAGTTAACAACCAACGATAAAATCAACCAAACAGAATATCAAATGACCTCTGATCAGAAAAATAATTACAGATCCAGACAGAAGACAAGAAGTCGAGAAGAATGGTGGTGGTCCAGTCCAAAAACACGGCCGCACGCGCCTCCACGCGCCGGAGGAAGGAGCTGCGCATGGGATTCACTCGCCGGGAAAGGGGCGGCGCGTGAGAGCGCGTGGATGGGCTTTGCCGGCTGAGATTTTTCTGGTGTGGTCGTCCGGTGAGCTCGCACCTGTCTGTGGGTGGTCGCGGTTGAAAAGTCGTCGGAAAGTGGTCCAAACGGTGAAGACAGATCTGATTGGAGGCGGTCGGAGGTGTTTCGGTCGTTTGTGACAGAGAAACAGTGCGTAGAATGATAGATCAGAGGAAAAATAAGGTCAACAATGGTCCCCTTGGTCCAAAAGGTCCCCGGAAAAATTTTCCGGTGGCGGCTGATGGCGGCAAGAGGCAAAGAAATTAGGGTTTTGTTAAAAAAGAAGATAATATGTGCGGAAGCAAAGCCCTCAGATCGAGAGCTTTGATACCAAGTTAAAAAAGGTATTCTAATATATTATAGAATTGTAAATAATCTGTACAAAAGGGTTCTCTATTTATAGAGAATATTTGACCTAATTTTAACCTAATGGGCTGGGCCCAATACAACAAATAAATGACTAAATAATAACTAAATTATTATTATTTACAACAATTTCTATATACATGTAGAATGTGAAATTATTTCTTACAATATGAAAAATATTAATTCATATTTTTATTTGCATTTTTTACGATTAGTTAATGTACACTGCTTGTCTAGTGCAAATATGTAATTATAAGCTTTTAAAATATTATATAAAGGGAAATTATTTTCTCATGCAAAATGAGATTGATTTATCATGTTGTGAGGTATCAAAATTCATATTATCTTTGTCCAAAAAAAAAATCCATATTATCCTTCTTTTTTATTTTTTTAACAAATGTTAGATCCCATCACTTGTTATGTCTATGGTGTTGGACTTCCTCCTTCAATGCTAAGCGCAAGCCCATAGAGGGGTTTCCTAAAAACCCTAAACCCTAGATCTCACCTCTTTATATATTCTTTAGTTGTGAGTGGAGGCTAGGTTAGATGAAGAAAAATATTTGAGAGACTCTTGAGTGATACTTGAGAGATTTGAGAGCAAAACTCTACGCTTTGTGTTTGAGAGATCTCTAGAGAGTTTGAGTGAAACATCTCTAAGGAGGTTTGATTATCACCACTGTTGGAGAGGTTGAGTTAACCACCACATTGGTGAATTTGATAATTTGTAACCATTATTTTCATAGTGAATTTTTGATCTGGACTAGGTCCTGTGAGTTTTTACTTGTTGAAAGTTTTCCCACGTTAAAATCTGTTTATGTTCTCCTTCACTCTCTCCTATTTGCGTTTTTGATTTTCCGCTGCGCTGCCCTGGTGAAGTTCAGGCCGAAGTATTGCCGAGATCCGAGATCGAGGATCTTGCTGATTGACTTCCGCACAAAGGCTGATTAGCCGAGCTTGAGGGAACCGAGTTCCCAACATATGGAATAAGAGATAATACTTCAAGTGACAAGAGAAAAGAGAAACCCTATATAAAATTCAGAATTCCCACCCTAATTTTCTGTTATTTTAAACAATACAATTGGGCCGCGGGCTCAAGGCTCTGAAAGGTCTAAAGTATAGACCTAGTAAAATCTATCTCCCGGCCCAATGGGCCCTACACATGTAGGAAATAGATAACTCGAGCATCATTTAGTAAGCCCTGTCTATTGGGCCCACTTATAAATAACAAATTTTGAATGCGGTATACTCACACAGTCACACACACACATTCAAAGCAATAAGATCATTCGACCACCAAAGAAAGAAAAGAAAAAAAGCAATTCCCGCATCCATCCATGCACATCAAAACTAAATTTAAAGCAATAAGACCGCTTTCTCTCTTTAATATGTCTTGAAAGTTAATAGTTGAATAATGCACTAAACACATAAACTAATGTATTGCAGATTTAGTCAAGTTACTAGGTTAAGAGAGCGTTTACTTAGAATTAACTAAACCCAATTATAGTCAGGTTAGTTTGTGTTTTTAAGTCATCTTTTAAAATAATTAAAACAAGATATTTTACTAAATATTTGTAAGAATATATACACTTAAGATGATCGGAGTAGATTGAGCTTAATCAAGCTGAATTTTTTTTTCTTTTTTGGAGTAGGCACGCCTATCATATGTATCAACTTTCACCCAGTGTAAGAATAATTAATCCCACACTAAATTTTAATCTTTAATTTTCATGCATTTAACGGTTATAATATTTTAAGAATTAATAATTAATTAATGAATATACTCTAATAAATTATAATCGTTAGATATTCAAAAATTAACGATTAAAATTTGGTGTTAGACTTATTATTCTTACACTAGTGTAAATTAATCTTACCCCTATATATATATATATATATATTCTTACTGATACTTACTTTTCAAAAAATTTCCACAAATATAAATGAGTTATTTAAATCGTTAAATTAAGCTACATCTATTAAAATGTTTAGGTATGATTTTATTTTTTATTATTAGGCAAAAGTCCCCATCAATGAAATAAATTACATGCCATCACAATAAATGAGTTTTACACCACTTATCAAAAATCTGAGTTCATGTGTTATTCCATTTATATGCTATTATACTTATTTTTTTATGAGGAATTACAATTAACACCAGTTAATATTTTAAGTTAGTCGATGTTTATATCTTTAAAAGATTAGAAGACAAAGTGCAAATATGAAAATTATATTGTAATACAAGATTTTTACCAAAAAAGTTTGTATTGTAAAACAAAAAATATGTAACAATTTTTTATTTTTTGTAAACGAACAATACATGTCCAGTAACATACACAACAACATGACAACAAGATTACTGTGCCAAATTTAAAATTAAGCCGAAAGGCTTACCAAAAAAAGAAGAAGCCGAAAGTGACTTCATGGTTTCAGTGGCTTTACAATTTATAGACGCCAACCTATAATCGTGGATATATATAGGGTGAAAGGAGACAAACAAACACTAATTATATATACAGGGTGAAAGGAGATAGACTCATATCAAGCACTAATTCCATCTCTTGATGATCCCAATTTGGCTACGTGAAACTGTGATGCATATTTATTGAAAGCAGCTTCCGTCACTGGAGGTTCATTCAGAAATGCCCAGCTACTCTTGGTCCACCTGCGCTCATCCAACCATATGAAAAACATAAACTTTGTATAATCCAAATTGAAGGAATTCATAAAAGTTAAGCTAATTGTGCAATTATAATCCGCAAGTTAATTTACCAGTCATTTTTCTTGATAAGATGCTCCAAACTTGCGTCAACTTCCATACCTTTAGACTCCTCCTTCGTACGGGCCAAGTGCACCATACTTGACTTATGCAACTTATTAGAAACCTCGCATTTGCTGGTCTGTATATCCATCATAAATAATACGAAATTTATTACTAGCTTTTTTTAAAAAAATACAAAAAAATAAAAATAAAAATAAAAATCTGAATACCCACACAAACACACACAGAAGGAATGAAAAAAAACAAAGTGAGGTTTGTAGAGATGTTAATCTCAAACCTGAATAGTCTCCGATACCTTGGAAACAGCTTTGAGGTGTTCTTCCTCTATCTCCTTCTTTGCTCTCCAGAAAGCACTAATTTCTTCTTTGGTAAGCGACCGGTTCCTTTCAAGTGTCTCTGAAACAGTAAAAAGATTTCCCCTCATCAGAAATCACAATTTTTTTTTTTTCTTTCTAAACTCGACCAAAAGGTGAAGCAAAATAAACAAAATACGTAAAGACATTAGTACTAATTATCGGTACCTGATTTAGGATCCAAGACGTGAGAGTCCCATCCTGCCATAAGAGAACCCATTGTTGTTGACTTTCTTTCTGTTAACAAACTTACTGACCAATTTAGACTCTGGATGTATATATAGACATAAGTGCTGGTGTAGTGACAAAGCTTCGGTTTCTATTTTGTTCTGATCTCTTGGCAAATTTTTTATTGTGATGAATGGACAAGTGGATCACAGTCAAATGTTTCGGGTGCTAAGTGATAATGCTGATGGAGCTTATCCTCCGATTACGATAAAGATCCTTCGTCTAGTTTGGGCATGAATTAATAAATAATTGAATATTCTAAGATTCATTTTAATTAATGCAGCCCACAGACTTAAGAAAACAAGGCGGCTACAACCCCGCAGTTTTTGGTTTTGAAACTTCTAACTCTTCCTGTGGATCCTCTTGTGTGTGGAACGATCCTAATTATACAAGAATAAATTAATAGTGATGAAGGATGAGGGAAAAAATAAATTAATGCAGGTAGTCACAAAATTATCAAAAATGAGTTTATTCATAAATGATCAATATCCTATCACATATAGGCAAACAAATTAATTTAATGTTTTTTAATTAAAAAATTATAAATTTAATGCAGTTTTGAAAATAATTTCGAATCTAATATATAATGTCACGTCTAAAGTGAGCGTCAGATGTGACGTCCACATTGGGCATGACACATGCAGCCCTGATGTCCCCGGACGTAAATGGGTCAAAAAATTCTATATAATCCCCTTCCATTGTATGCACTCTTCACATCTCTAAATCACTATATATCGTTATTTTCTAAGTCACTAATATACGCTAAAATCCAATACATAATTAAATAATAATAATAGCTACGTAACAAAAAAATTACTAAGTCATTAAAACATTCATAGCATGGTTCAAAATTCCTAAGTCATTATTATTATTTTCTAAATCACTAATATACGATAAATCCTAATATATTCGTAACGCAACACTATAATTTAAACATATACATAGCAGGTATTAAGAACTTATTTATGTTAGCAGTAATTTCAAAAAAAACGAACCCATAAATTATAAATTTACATATATTTACTAGGTTATGCGATTGAACCAGTAATCCACTAATTGAACCAATGAACCAATACCTCGATCTATTCGATAAGGTTGAATAACATTGGTTGAAACACCCTGCTGCGGGCTCGCGTTTGTAAGCTCTTTTATGCTTTGCTACCACTGGCATAACTGCGTAAGTTTGGCTAAACCAGTTTAACGGTCATGACTTTCTTCGTTGTGGCCAATGACCCTCCTACTCTTCCTTGATAGTTGATACAGATTTATATATTTTGGTAGGAAAGGACAAAAGCTGGACAACAAGTCTCGTTCAAGTATGTGTAATGCCAACCGTTAGGCTTTGATATTCAACCTCTATTTGCCTGTTATAAATGAAGTTTGTTAATTGTAGACCAGAGACAGTTGCAAGTCACTGCATTGTTTATGAAAAAATTTAAATTAAGAAATAACAGTAGAGAGATTATGGATTTGTTAACATGAAAGAAATATCAAAATCCTGGTATTGTGTCTCAAGTGGACGAGACTGTATTTGTGTTTTTATTTTGTTACATATATAATCCGGGTATCCTAATCCTTTCTAATATCTCCGCAACTGAATTTGCAACCATGACGACGAGGTTTGCGAGGGTTATCAGGATCAGAGTCGCTTGGTTCCATCAAAAGACCTCTTAGGCATCGCCTTCGAATCATGGGCCGGTGAGTTAACCTCTCTGTCCGATTAATGTTTACTTCCGCCTTTTGGTTTTCCAAACGTGGCTTGATGGGTTCTGCTGGCCGTTGGGGAAGAATCACACTAACGCCAGGGTCTCTTTCAGTGATTGAACCATGCAACAAAAGAGAATTATTCATGCTCTGTATGTTACTATTGACATAAGCCTTACCCACTTCATCTTTCTCCGTTGAAGTGCTAGGCGAGTTTTCCTCTTCCTCAGTGTTCTCTTTCGGATTATTCCTGTAGGCTCGGTGTATGTGGATTGAACCATTTTTCCTAGCTGAGTGGGAACCTGTTACGTGCATTGTTGCTCCTCTGTTGTCACCAGCCAGAGTTACCACACTAACTGTTTTGTCATCCATGGGTTGTGTTGGGTGAACAAGATTTAAAATATCATCATCCTTCATACCTTTTTGCTGAGGTGGCTTTTCATCGTTGGATATGCTTGATGATACATTCCGCGTCACTGAGTCTGCTGATGCTGAACTCACTACTTTGATCTCTTCGCCTCTAGCATTGGATGTTGTTGCAAACATCATCTTTCTCTCTACAGTTCCTTGAGCTTGGCTAGGAAGAGGCTGTGGTGGTACAGAAGCTATTCCAGGAGGCCGAAATGGTGGCCGTTGAATGGGTATTTGGGATGTAGATTTTGGACGACGAGATTGAGATCCAGTGAAAGGACATGATATCCAAGGGATCCTAAAACGAAATTGCCGCTTTTTCCGTGGCATGGATGATGGATGGTGTCACAACTCACAACAGGTTAAGTTTTTTTACCTCATATACTATTCTGGCTGAACTTAATACCACAGATTGCACTGGCTGTCTTTATATACACAACTAAGAATTTATACTTTGGATGCATTGTAGGACTTTCATTATATCTTTTGGGTTGACTAGACCAGTTCTTATTGCTGAGCATTTCACATTGATTCCCTTGAAAACATCTTCAATTGTGCTTTCCTTGGACTTGCAGATTCATGTTTTAATCAGATGTTTGCCAACCATTCTTGTCGGGCGGAGGAAATAAACTTCTTTTACCTCTCACGGAAGAAATTCCCAGCATATACTTAGCCTCCTTGAAGCTTACTGAGTTCGTGGTTTTGGTCATTCATTCACGTGTTGGGAATTAATTTCATTGAACTAAACTTGGAAAGTTGGAATAATCATTCGTAAGTGTATATTGTTCATGTTCAGCAAATAAATGCCAGGCCGCCAGCGCATCATTCAAAAGGTTCAGCAATTACACGTGAAAGCAACCATAAAGTTCCTTTCTTCATATTCTTCCTCAAGAAAAGAATTCAGAGACTAAATGCAATCATGAAGTAAACTCTGGCACCAAGCTATTCTCGTGGCAGTATGAAATACCAAAGGGTAGTTCCATATATACCTTTGCCGCTGCTAAAGCAGAACCAACGCTACCAATCAACTCCCAAGTATTCCTAGCAGCAACATCAGGGTACGTAGATCCCTACACTAGTAAAATACTAAAATATATATATATAGTTGTCCGAATTTTTGTTATTTAATTTCTTACCTTAGATCTCTCTGCAAGGAAGAACATCCAAAATTTATATGAAAGGAAAATACTGTTCGAGTTAGGTCTTTTATGATTAAAATTAAATCATTAATCCTCCCAATGATTCTCTAGAATCATAAATGAGAGAAATTCACCGGTGAATGTGACATTGTTTAAAACTCTAAAACCATCAATACTTCTATTTCTAGTGGTACCTTGTAAACTATACATTAGCCAGCTCTGTTTTTTATTTTGATTGAACAGAACAAGAAAAACAAATGCTAGGAATTTACCAGAGACTACGACTTCGCCAAAACCCTCCAAGGGCCGCAATATTTCAACAATTCCATGGGAATGGAATCATTAACCCACATAAGATATCTTCTGGTTTTGGAGGTGTCACATCCTCTCCACCCATGCAGCAGAAAGGATTGGAGAATGTTACAGTGTCAGAGGTACTAATGACAAAGGGGGAAGAAAAATTGGGTTCCTGGCTTTGGTGTCGAGTTGATGATGCTGTTATTAATGCAATGAAGAACGTAAGATAGCTCAATTTGTATAAAAAGCTTTCACTGATATTAACTTTCATAACATTTCTTAACAAACATCGTGTAAGGTTTCAGATGGCTGAAAATAATATTGGATCGTTGGTGGTACTAAAGCCAGAGGGGCAACACATAGCAGGCATTGTCACAGAAAGAGGTAGGTGGTTCTAATACCTTTTAATGCCCCGAAGTTAATTAAGATAGAAAAATCACTACCATTGAAAACTGTTAGAAATCATGCTCTAGAAACTGAATATTTTTAATTATTTAGGAGTCAATTTTTATTTCTGTTTTAATGAGTTGTTAAGTAGTGAGCAGTTATTTTTCTGCTTTAATAGGTAGTTACGAAGTGAGCAGTTTTCTTTTCTATTGATGAAAAATTATGTAGTCGTGAGCAGTTTCTTTTTCTTATTTTTCTTTTTCTTTTTAAGTTGTATTGTTATGCATCAATAAACCAGTACTTCATTTCTTAATTATATTTTTCATCTCCAAAACCAACAAAAACCAAAGCTTAAACGTCTTCTAACTCAGTGAACTAAACTGAATCTCTCTGTTGGCTGCATGCATGACACCGCAGATTGCTTGAAAAAAATAGTCGCACCAGGAAGATCTCCCTCATACACACAAGTTGGTCAAATAATGACTGATGAGGTTATTTTATGCTCTCTCATTTCCATTATAGTTAACCCAACCCAGCTTTTTCATTATGATTTATGAGGTTACCTGTAAACAGAACAACCTCATAACGGTGACCTCTGACACAAACATTCTTCAAGCAATGAGACTTATGATAGGTAACTCTCCTGTTGGCAATTTTCTTATTTTGATAACTGGCAATAACACTTGAGTGATCAAATGTTAAAGAAATATGACTATTTTCTTGCAGAGAATCGCATTCGGCATGTTCCAGTTATAGATGGGAAAATAGTCGGTATGATTTCAATTGTGGATGTGGTACGAACAGTGATGGAGCAGCAAAGTGGAGAATTGAAACAACTAAATGATTACATCAAAGGAAAATACTATTAGCAAAAGAATTCAAGCTCGAATACGGATTCGGTGATACCAAATTCATGTACCAAAACAGAATACACCTTTATATTTAATAAGTTGAATTTGAATATATTTGTTTACTTTTCTAGTGACTACAGGACGAATAAAGCTTTTCATCAGGACGAATGATCGCCGTTTGTACCAAACATATTTTCGTAGCCTTACTTGGAACTTTTATTTCGTAGCCCCCCCACCACACACACACATGTAGGAAATGATCATTCGATATCTGTGTCCAATTTTGAAATTTGACACAGAATCTTATCCGTTGATTTATGTCAATCAACTGTTATTATTTATTGCGAATTAAAATTAATTAATAAATTTAATTCTCAATAAATGATAACCATTGATTGGCGAAAATCAAAAGTTTTGATTTGGTGTCAAATTTCAAAATTTGACACCGGTGTCAAAGAATCCTACCCTATATATATATGGGTTATGTTTATCTCATTTTACATGAGATAAACAACTTTTTTACACACACAAAAAAGGTGGGGTCCTACCACTCTTTTTTCTCTCTCCTCTTATCTGTGGGTCCCACTTATACTTTTATTTCTACAACATGAGGTAATTTTTTTCCTACAACATAAGAAAAATATATCCATATATATATATACATATATATATATATATATGGGAAAAATGTTTCTGCAGTTAATGCAGATAAATTATCTACATTTATTTTCAAAACGACGTCGTTTTGGTATTGAAATCTTAAAAAATTATAAATATAAAGACTATTATAACCCTGAAATAAATTAAAATTACAAAAACATCATGATTTCTGCCAAAAATGACGTCGTATTGGGCTTACTGTAGATAACTTATCTGCAGTAACTGCAGAAAAAGCGAACCCTATATATATATATATATATATATATATATATATATATCAGAAAAATATTTCTGCAGTTAATGCAGATAAGTTATGTGTTTACTTTCAAAACGACGTCGTTTTGAGATTGAAAGATTAAAAAATTATAATTATAAAGACTATAATAACCCTGAAATAAATTAAAATTACAAAAATACTATGATTTCCGTCCCAAAATAACGTCGTATTGGGTTTACTGCATATAACTTATTTACATTAACTGCAGAAAAAGCGAACCCTTTATATATATATATAGGTTTATTTTTTCTAAAGTTACTTTAGATAACTTTATCTAATTTTCATCGAAACGACGTCGTTTTGGGGCAGAAATCATGGTGTTTTTGTAATTTTAATTTATTTCAGGTTATAATAATCTTTATCATTTTAATTTTTCAACCCAAAACGACGTCGTTTCGATAAACATTTGACAAAGTTGTCTAAAGTAACATTAGATACATTTTTCTTATATACATATCATATATATATATATATATATATATATATATATATATATATGGCTCAGATTTTCTCATTACATGGGAATTCTCTTCTCTTGTTGTGACTCAACTAATAGTGAGCCTCACATTTATCTAAAAAAAAAAGTTTTACAAGCAAATCAAAAGATCAAAACATGAGAAGTGTTTATTCCATATATTTATCGGTTCATTTTTTCTGCATTCAATGTAAATAAATTATCTATATTAAGCCCAAAATGACATCGTTTTGGATTGAAAATCAATGTATTTTTGTAATTATAATTTATTTCAGGGTTATAATAATCTTTATCATTATAATTTTTTAATCTTTCAACTTAAAACGATGTCATTTTGAGAGTGAATGTAGATAACTTATCTACATTTATTATAAAAACATTAAAGCCTGTATACATATCGATTTTATTTCTATCATATCGCAGGAGAGAAGTTATCTATGTTGTGAGACTTACAAAGTGGGGCCCACTAATTTTTTTTATAAAAAAAGGCACATCTTTTTATGTGAATGTAATATGATATATGAATCTCAGGTAACATGAGAATATAATTTCCTTATATTTATATATATATATATATATATATATATATATATATATATATACCTTAACCACTCTTAAGATGAAACCCAGTGTTATGATCTGGGTTGAGTTATTAAAAACCATACCCATTTTACCTGTTTTAAGTGCATGCTCAGCCCTGTCAAACAAGTTGGGCCTTTGAAACTTGGGCTTTTGTAGATCCGATCTGTAGTCCAAGAAAAAAGGGGCCAAGTAGAGGTGTATCAAAAATTCCTGAACTAGGAAACTAAACCCTAAAATGTGGTTATAAAAATGTGATTAGTTTGATCCGGAATTGGTAACTTATAAAAAAAGTATTCAGATGATGTTTTATGAGGATATAACTAAATTCTGAAATGTGGTTATTTAACTACACATATCTTTTTTTGATTTTAAGTTTATTTTTCTAGTGTCCTTCATGTTTTTTATATTGAATCTTCCTTCCACAAGTCTAAAACCTTAACCCTGATTCCCTATGTTAAACTTAAAATAAGCTTACAAAATGACATGGTAAATTCTTCCTTTTATTTTCACTACATGTATGACTCCAGACCTTATATTCCATGATGTATCATCAAGCACAGCTTAAACAGAGAAAATATATTTTATGATGTTTTACATATTTGACAATATTGGCCACATAGTTATATGTATTTGAGTAATTTATATTATGCTTTGTGCGAAAGAATTTTTTTGGAAACACTCTATATCCTCATTTCAAAGTCGAGGCAAACTATTTAAAATTAGCATATTTACACTAAAAATTACGCTAGGATTCTTATATTTACACCGTTGCGCTAAATTAGCGATTAATTTGCTCCCAAGCATTCCTTAGAATCTTCGTACGTAATTATAACGCCAAGTATATCGGTCTTATAAGTAATATAGTAAAAAGAGTGAGATTGTCGTTTTCATGAGAATTGATATACCAACACTGACTTATCTACGCGATCAAAATTGGATCGATCAATAATATGATTTAAAGTAATAATAAAATTTTAAAAATTATATATTTTTAGTTTTCAAGATTAAGAATTAAGAACAAAAGCCAAGAACGCAAAAACACAATCAATAACGGTTGAAATTAATTAAAGACAAGTGTAGCTAGGGATTCAATTTCCTCAACGTTTCCTAACAATTCTAACCTTTCATGCAATTAATATTCAAGATTAAATTATCGACAATTCTTTCAAAATTAACTAAATCCCCCAATCCCTTGGTGATTTAATCTTCATTTTATTCAAAACCCTAATCTCTTAGGGGGCGTTTGGTACAAGAGATATTTTTTTTTTACCAATTTTTTTTTCTGAGAATATAATGGGAAATTAATTTTTCTAGGAATGTTATTAAAAATTGTTTGGTAGTCCAAGATTTTTCCGAGATTATTTAGTTAAGTTTAGTGAATATGTGTTTGATTGATTGTGAAATATTAGTGGAAATTTGGGGTTATTTTACCGGCTTCACTTTTTGATTCTACCATTTAACTTGAACTTTGTACAGGACTGATAAACAAGGGAGAAGCCCCTCCGATCCTGAACTGCTTTGGATGCTTCTCGAACAACGGGTTCATCACCTCCTCTTGAGAAAACAAAAAAAATTACGAATCTTCGTCATTCCAACATTAAAAAAAAATAACACAAAAAACTAACACTATATCAAAACTTAACTAAGAATGAACCTGAGCTATGTTACCTACCTGCTTCTTCCTGGCAAGAACCACCGGAGCTTTCCCCCCTTTTTTGTAATACTATTCAAGAAGGAAGAAGATGATCCCCTCTTTAGTGTTTGTACTCTTAACAAAAACCAGTACAAAATGGACAGTGATGATTTGAAGCCAACAAAACAAAACAAAAATATTTGCAGTTGCTTCTCCTTCCATTGACGCAGAGAGCAAATAGAGGAAGAGAGAGGAGGGGTAATTTTGACCCATCAAAATTGACTACTTTCCCACCGGTTAAGGAAAAAAAAAAATACGATATATAAAATGGTATTTTGCAATGAGAATTGATAGGGTAAAAGAAAATGTTGGGGAAAAAATGTTCCAATAAATATTTTCACTTTTCCATTATCAAACTTGTAAAAATATTTTTTCCTACCCCATTTTCCCAAGATTTCATGGAGAATCCACTTACCGAACAGGCCCTTAGAAGTTTTTCCTAGAACAAGCATTAAGAGCAAGAATTATAAAGTCATAGAATTTGTAAGCCTATGTCTAGAACATATAAACCCTAGCAATTAATCAATCAGAATCAAGAACGCAATATTCCTATTATCATGCAAGATTCATGCGTTCATCTATGAGTGATCAATTTATAAACAAAACTAGTCGTGGGGAAACATATTAATTGCATAATGAAAAACATGAATATTAATTACAATAAAGATTAAAACAGTGTTAGGAACTCATTGGTTCTATCTCACCCTAACTACATAAAGAAACCTAAGCTAACATGTTCATAAAACTAAGAAAACAAGAAAGAAACTAATGACAAGTATAAAGGAAACAAAAAAATCGATCTCCACGGTGAAGCTTTGACCGTTCCTCTCCGCTCCTCAAGTTTGGAACGGAGCTTTTCCCTCTCCTAAGCCGAAACTATCATGAGCTATGTCGTCCAAAAGTTATCAGTTTCCTTTGAAAAGTAGATTAAATATGTGTAGGAACCCTAACTAACTTTGGGTTAAAATTCCGTAATGGACCTTAGTTAAGTCGCAACCAGGTTTAAAACGGATCGAAACGCGTTAAATCACGCTATTTTGGCAATAAAAACATGGTTTCGTATTTTGGTCATAACTGGAGATCTGGAGCTATACTCGTCCAATTGATGTGATATTGGTCTCGTTAAAAAGATAAAAGAGATATTTACAACTTCTATGAGAACACGAGATCCAAATTTATCATCTTGAATACTAAAAATTGTCCAGAAGACAACTGTAAGGAGATTTTCACTAAACTATTGCTCTTCCTTTATCGTTTTCTAAGTTCTTCTAACTTACTCATTGCTCCAATGTTCCAATTCAATAATTTGAATACAAAACCAATATATTTTTAAGTCTGTAATGTGCCCAATCAGTAAAACCTTAAATTCTTTTGCATTTGCATTATAACAATATTTCTCATATTTTTGACCCGCATAATGTGTTTTACACCTATCAGTAATCAAGTTAAAAATTGTAAGAAATGAGGATTCGTGGATAAGAGCAACTTTCTAAGGTGGATTATTGTATTTCGATGGTTGCATATTGAGAGAAAAAAAACAGGTAACTAACAAACAGTCACGTATTGTCCAAAAACTTAAAAATTCATTTGTTTTTAAAGTTTAATAAAATTTGCATTAGGTCATAAATTCAAACCAACTATTGTGTTTAAAAAAAATAAATGTAAATTAATTGTGAAAATAAAATGTCACTTGGGCCAACTTCTCTCCGCCTTACTTTTTCATTAATCAAAGGATAAACTAGGTACAACAAAGTATCATTTATTTCATATTAGCATAACAACATAAGGAGAGCAATTGGGTGCATATAACCCTCCAAAACGGAATGTAACTATCTACGTTAATACAATTTAATTAGTGTGTGATCTTGCTATTCTATGCTGCTTCTTCGGAATCATCATCGGCCAAACCCGATGGTGCCCGTTCAGGTGCCCCTGAGTCTGTTGGTGCACTTGTCGGTGTCCATTCAGGTTCCCCATTGTCATCATCATCTACTGGTTCCCCTTCAGGTGCCTCCGAGGGAGCATTTGTTGGTGCCCATTCAGTATCGTCTTCAGGTGCCTCCGCGGGTGAGTTTATTTGTGCAAATTCTGGTGCCTCCGTGGCCGTGGGTGGATTTGTTGGTGCAAATCCAGGTGCTTCTGAGGGTGCATTTATTGGTGCAAATCCAGGTGCTTCTGAGGGTGCATTTGTTGGTGCAAATCCAGGTGCTTGTGTCGGTGAATTTGCTGTTGCTTTAAATGGGGCATTTGTTGGTGCAAATCCAGGTGCTTCTGAGGGTGCATTTATTGGTGCAAATTCAGGTGCTTGTGTGGGTGAATTTGCTGTTGCTTTAAGTGGGGCATTTGTTGGTGCGTAAACGGGTGCATTAGTTGGTGCCCCTGCAGGTGAGTTTTCTTGGAGGGAATGTTCTGGTGCTCCTGCAGGTGAAACATAAACATCATCTGCAGGTAAATCTTCTGGTGCACCAACAGGTGAATCTGGTATTGACCCTGTTGGCGAACTTCCCGTGTCGGTGCTCGTACCGCTGCTGATTGTGACAACATTAACCAAACACAAAAGTAGTGTAAATCAAGCATGGTAAGTTACACACAATTTTTAACCTTATCTTTAACCAATTAATGTGTCTATTATTAAATGTCACAACGTGGGAACTTGAACATTAAATATTTGAATTTTGAAAGACAAAGAAAGAATGCATGGCCCGAATCTTACTTGTCTGTATCTAACAAATCAGCCAAAGATGATCCTGAATCTCCTTCATCACCACCACCACCACCACCACCACCTAAATAATCGTTAACAGCATCTTGACCAGCAGCACTACCAAAAGCCTTCGCAGCCTGGCCTATTGCGTCTTGAGAGAAACCTCCTTGGCCTATGAGATCCTGCCATGAACCTTCCTGACCTAAAACTGAACGGAATGGCAGAGCCACCACCAATGAAAATACCAAAACAAATATTATCTTTCCCATTTTTTCTTATTCCTTACCCTGGATTCAAGGATTGATGTAACGCCTTGATAAATTCTGTAAACCAAGGTTGGCAATGAACGCAACTTTGTTGGATTAGTATTCGGTGTTTTATATATATTGCAACAACGCGTTTTGTCGTTATGGGGTTGGCAAATTGGGAGCTTATAGCTCGATCTGTCAGCTACTGCCACAGATAAATAAGGTTCATACATGTGTCAAATCCCCGGCCGGCTCTCACGCACTTACTTGTTTATATTTAGAAAAGTTTATCTGTTTCATTTTTTAATGATAGGACTTTATCTGATTTATTTTTTAATGTTAGGACTTTCTATTACAAAATTTCTTCTGCAAAGCCTTCATTTGCGGCTTAACTAGTTATATATAGCCATTAGGTGGTGTGGTGGTTTTTTTTCTTTCTCGATGCCATCAATATTATTTTTAGTGCAGAGGCTAAATAAGCTACACCAAAATTTCTAATATCTCGCAGAGTTACATTACATGATATTTCTTACAAATTACAATTTGGTGAATATATATAACAGGAAAAGAAATACATAGCACATAAATTGCAAGCAAGATGCGGTTACGTATACTATTGCATATGCTTTCAACTGAGGTAGAAAGTAGTAACTCCACAGCTCTTATAGTCTTTGCTTCACTGAAGATTTAGATTCTTCATTCGCCTGCTAAAGAAAATAGGATGATGCTGATAAGTGTATAATATGTGGATAATTGCATGTGCCAGAAAACTTAACTACATCCTATGATTACAGGTGATTTGAAAGAAAAAGGGGGGAAAATGTGGATGCATGACTTGATCGATGATTATCAGCAACAACTGATCGACGGTTTTATAATAATATTATGCATTATACGGTGGTTTTTGTCCAAACTAATAGATCTTGTGCACGTGATCTAAAACTTGATGGATTGAATTTCACGTGGACTCTCATTATTTATAAATTTATAATATATATATATATATATATATATATATATAGAGGTAGGATCCTTTGACACCAGTGTCAAATTTGAATTTTGACACCTCATCTAGGAGCCATTAGATCAAAAAAATCAATGGTATCACATGCTTACAAATCAGAGTCGTTGATCTTTTGATCTAACGGCTCTCAGATGAGGTGTCAAGTTTCAAATTTGACACTGGTGTCAAAAGATCTCACCTCATATATATATATATAAAAGAGATAAGTTATTCACTTTTTCTGTCTAACTTTGCCTACTATCTTCCAACACCGTTAGATCAGAATCTTAAGATATAACGGTGTTGGAAGGTGATAGGCAAAAGTAGGCAGAAAAAGTGATAGGTAGAATAACTTATCCCTATATTATAATGCAGCGCTTGGTCTTACAGTTTGAACAGTTAGCTAACCAGAAATAGCATGAACACTGATGCCATTGTAATATTATAAAGAAATTTGCAATGTAGATATCGAGGACTCTCCTAAAATTAGAACATATATCTGTTTCAAAGCACAAAGCACCCCCTAATGAGCTTTTGTAGTTGCAATAAAACCAATTTCCTCCTCTAATTCAGTAGGGGAGTAGAGAGTAAAGAATGATAACACGCAGAGTTGTTGGAACTTGTAACTACATAGATAGAGATTTTTAAGATGTCTCTGTATTTTCATTTTTTCCTAGATCAGGGAACTTAACATTCTATAAGTTAGTTGATTGTTAGGATGAGAAATTGGTAGGTTCATTGCTGTCTAGTACTTGTCATGAACCTATATACCTTTACAACCTATTAATATATTCATTCCAGAACAATATGGAACACGCAAACATTGAAATCATGTAATAACTTTACCTTTGGTCATTGCCAATGCGCGCACCTTCCGTTGATGTCAGCACCTCTGTACTTGGGTAGTGGTATTTGATCACGCTCTATACGAATGACATCCTCCTTGAGGATCTCGTAGTGCTTTTTCACCTCTTCTATGGATTTTCCACCAACTGCGTTGGCTACATGTGACCACCTGTTGGGGTCATCGGGGCCATGTACCGCAAGAGCATCCTCAAAACGTCTGTTCTCTTCTCGTGTCCAAGACATGTTATATATCTAATTTTGAGAAAGTGTGTTATATATTCTGAGAAAAGATAGTGACTAAAGATGCCACAATCTAGGGACGTTAAGCTTTAGTGCAAAGATTTGTTGTTCTAGCTCCTTAAATAAGGGAGAGTCAAGTGGGGGATTCTGCAACTTGCCCAATACTTTTTACCGCTTTAACAAGATATGATTCCCTCCCTTCACTAATGCTCCCAATCCTGGGTATATATGTATGGGGGACTCAAGTATATCCTTTTTCCCAGTAGCAAGACTCAGTTTTGATTTCTTAAAAAAGTAAGACGTACTATAAAATAAACAAATTATACTTTATTCGATTTTTAAAATAATTTTATTAAATGAAAAGTAATTCAAAAGACCCTACAAATTTTGTTGGCTATTAAATCAGGTAACAAAATTTTGTTCACAATATAAAAAATAGTAATAACTCTTGCCTCTTTATTTTTCTCGCTCTATTACATAGATATCAAAGACAAAATATTACAATAAGTGAATTTCTCTCTCCTACATACTTATAGATAAAATAATTTTTTCCCTCTATTTTTCTCCCTCTGTTACATAGAAAATATAACTCTTATGTATCATAAGAGAATTTCTCTCTCCTACATACTTGTAGAAAAATGTGTCAGTTTGGACTTGTGTCCACGGGAGATGGAATTTATTTCTAGTAACATAAGAAATTTTGTTTTGTTTTATATAATACTTTTTTTTTTCTTTAATGATAGGCGTGATTTGACTTTTTTTTCATAATATGGGAGAAGTAGAGAATTATTCTCATATAAAATGAGAGTAGTACTCCCTGGTACTTATGCATATTGAATGAGAGTTTGTGCATTACTCATTAAATAGTTAATAAAAAAAAATTGTCCAGTCAATCACTAGTTCAGTATTGTTTTGTTTATATTGTCACTGAATCTTTCTACATCAAATGCATCAAATTAGTCTATGACCTTTAAGTGCTCCATTTCATGTTGCGTAATGTATGATCAGCATTCAGCTGGTAGCATTTCTTTAGAATTTTTAGATCCTGGGGGCGGCAGGGATTAGATACCAATTTCCACTGCTATAGATATATTCGCCAACAATATGTCAATATAAACCCCAACACAGAAAAGCAAGGCTAAGATATTATGCGTCTTTTCTAGTGAGATAACTAGAATAATTATCTCGTCACTTATATTGCAACTTGAAGTAATATACTGTCCCCATTTCTCCATGACCACTAATATATTTTACATATGAAATTAAGAATAATGTCTGGTGCGCACTGCTCTTTTGTGAATTTAATTGCATTGCTTCAAAGCGAGACGAAGCCAGTTGTTATACCTTATATTAATTAGTACATTTAAAAAATGGAGTCAAAATTTGCGTCATGATTCTCTGAATTTAACTTCGGTTACTTTGCTTCCTACTCACTATTTGCTTGTTCGATCAAGCTAGGAGATCCCAACTGAAAGACACTACATGACTACTCGATCACTATTTAATTTTGATGATACGCATATAATTTTTATTATTATAAATAAAATATTTTTAAAGGTTAAGGTTGCATACAGCTTTATATAAAATGGAGAAGATCTAGATCCCTCAGATTTATAGATTGCCATTTTCCAGTTCCAGAGCATGTGCTACATTCTGACAGTTTCTTGCTCGAGTGTTCAACATGTGTTTGTATAGCTGATACTCGGATGGTTTTTGAACTTTTGGTAATGTTTCGTTTTCATAAGTCAGTAAGCAAAACTTTTGTCATGTTAAAATATTTTTTTTTGACTAATCTTTTTATTATTGATATGACCACAAAGCGTCCTACCGTCTTTCATTGAAAAAAGAAAAAGAAAAAAAGATGACTGCGTAAATGAAAATCAATTGAGATTTTAACGAGAAAACGAAACAAATGAAAAATAAAATAATTAAAATTGGAAGAAAATTATAAAAGAAACTGTTTAAAAATGTTAATATAAAGGATTTGTTGTTGTTCTCATACTTTAAAGTTCTATTGTCTAAAGGTAGTGTCTGTCTGTCTGATGATAGATGTGTTTTTTTTTAATTTGAATTAAAAAAGTAGTAGAATATGATGTAAGTATTCCTTTTATCTATATAATATAAGGGGTTTGATTTTCTCATGTTGCATGATAATTGAATTCTCATATTGTGACTCAACTAGTGGTGAACCCCATATTTATTAAGAAAAGAAAAGAAAAGCTTTGCACGCAAATCGAAGAGTCACAACACGAGAATTGAATTCTCATACAACATGAGAAAATATTTTCCCGTAATATAATATAACCAAAGTTTGTATTCCGCAACATGTTATTAGGACTATCTTAATGATAAATAATTTGAACAATTTCCCTTAAATTATATAAGGGAAAAGCGTGTATCATTTTAAAGGAGGTAAAATTGTGTCATTTTGTTATCAAAAAAAAAAAAATTTGTGTCATTTTAAGTGAGAGAAAGATAAAGATAAAGGGAAAGAGAGAGTGGACAAAAAAAATGTGTTGTCCCACCTCTTTGTGAGAGTTAAATGATATAAGTTATGTCATTTAAAAGAACAAACATTTTTCCCATTATATTTAATATTCTAAAAGAAACCTATTCTTTGACAAGTTTGCTGACGTGTCGCTTTCTCCTTCACTTTCAGCTTTGTGTTCACACTATAAGATATTTAAAACCTTTCATTCTTTGGTAAAATCAGTAAATAGAAAAATATAAAAGAAAATCGAATTTGTAATTTAAATCAATGGACAAGATTTGTTAGCAATTGTGAGTGGCAGACAGCTCATTTAATGTACCTCTACTTTCTACATTAGATTTTCAAATTATTAATATCTCACTGCTTTCTGAAATCTTGATTTTCAATTTTGAATTTGAATTTTTAATTTTTAATTTGAATTTGAATTTTAAAGAGTGAGAAAACATTTGAACAATTGTTGGTGGCAAAAAGCTCATTTACTATCCCATTATTTTTTTTGTAGACATTATCACATTACTTTCTACATAAGTAATTGTTAACCCTATTATTGCTGCATAAAAAAATATTATTTTGTTAAAAAATAATCATTAAAAAATCGAAAGATATTTTGTAAAAAATGCAAATATTTTGCGTATATATAGGATATGTGTTATTGGGTTTTCTCATTTGATAATTAGCTTATATGCACATATTTCTTTTCTTATCTGTTTGTTTATCTTCTTCATCTTTTCAAATTGTTGTTCTATTACATGAACATGTAATATTTTTGATTTTTTTCCAGCTTTGTTGTAGAACAAAACTGACGGGATGATTTGGAATCACTAGGATATGTGCTTTTGTATTTCTTCAGAGGAAGATTTGACATTCTTCTCTACCTGCTTTTCTTCTATATGTATTTTCTTCATAATCTAATATCATGAATGAAAGAATGAGATGATATAATAAAATGTCTTAACTTTTAAATGACTAAATATTTGACTTTAGCCTTCTTTGGAAAGATCTACAAGCTGCAACAAAGAAATAAAAGTATACAACGAGCAATGGCATAATGCGTGGATCATCCCGACTTTTTGGCAAGTCATGTCCTTTCTCTCCTGTGTGTTATTTGTGCTCTTTGGGCACCATGTCAAAATTCAACACAGTAAAAATTTCTCCTTTATCTTAAAGTTTTTCTACTTTCTATCTTTAATGTCTGCAAGAGCAAGATGAGCTTTCCCTTCTATTCTTCCTGTTCATACATAATTTGTTTCGCATTGTTGTTGCTGTTCTTTAATTTATGTTTGTTCTTGACATATATGCTTACCATGATGATGGGAGTGATGAGTTGGATAGGATAATACTACTTTGATCCTCATAAAGTCATCTTTTATTTCCTCAAAGAATGTTGGAAATGTGCCAGATGCTAGACCAGTGCAACACAGCAACATAATTTCAAAGCAATTTTTCTTTTAAGAATTTTTTGCTTTAATTATCACTGTTAATTTATCCTTCTACTTTTTTTTAATTTTGTTTGTGCCTATTGTATAAGTGGCCTAGCCTAATTCAATATAAGTACACATTGAAAAGCTCTATTTTGCATGCTTATAATAAGAATATAAACTAGAAGAGAAATTGATTGATTTTCAATTCCAAAATATAATGCAGGCATATGAAATTTTTTATCTTCTAATTAAATTTATCATAATTAGCCTTGAAACCAACCTCCTTTTAACAAAAGGGAATATTCCATAATTTTTTTTAAAAAAAAAATCGAAAACATAATACAAAAAGAGAAAAGAATTTCGTACAAGTAATTTTTTTTTTAAATATTTAACATAAACATTTTTTAAAAATATTTAATTATTTTTTTATGATTAATCTCATTACTTTTTAAAATTTCAAAATTCAAACTTGAAATATGTGGGAAAAGAGTTCAACATTAATTGGTGGCAAGTATTTTTATTTATATCCACTACTTTTTTGAAATTCGAATTTTAAATTGATATAGGTGGAAAAAGTGTTCAACAATTTTTAGAGGTAGACTACTGTATTATTATATATTTATTGGAAACTATGTTCTTATGGTTCGGTTTAATAATTTTTATTATTATGTTATTTGGGCTAATTTTTTCGATCAATTAAAAATGATCATATATTATAATAATAAAATTTCACCTATACATAATAATAAATTTTAATTTTAATTTAATGTTTAGCATTTATTCAACATTTAATGTTTATGAAGCGCAAAGATATATATATATATATATATATATATATAATAAGTTTAAATTTAATATAAAATTATAGATTAAATGAAAAAATATTTAAAATTATAAAAATATGCGTAGTTGTTAAAAATTAAAATAAATATTAAATTTAAATGCAAAAAACAAATAAGAAATGACACATTTAAACTATTAAATCAAATAAATAAAAAAATTAACTTAAAAAAATTTAATACCAAAAGAGAAAAAAATTCGTACAAGTATTTTCTAAAAAAAAAATTAACATAAACATTTTAAATAAATATATGTATGTATATCTAATCTAAAAATTATAAATTAAAAGATAAAAAATTAATTTTTAGAATAATATGTGTAATTACTAAAAAAATTACATCTATTATTTTGTATAAAATAAAATATAAAAATTTAATTACTATAAAAATGAAGAATCATTTAGTGACCACTAACCATCCAACTCTTGTATCGTAAAAAGAGATTTGCCATTAAGTATTTTACAGACTATTTTAATGTTTCTCATTATTTTTTGCATGAAAAATTGTTAAGCCTATTAAAAATATTATTTATTATATCTATTGGGGAAAAAATATTTAATGTTTATAATTCAAGCTTTTTAAATTTGAATTTTGAACTTGATATGTGGGAAAAGAGTATAAAATAAAAACTGAAATTATCAAAAATTTTAATATGATTAAACAGAGTATTCTAATTACGTTTTTTCTAATGACTGTGTTTCTATATATATATATATATATATATATATATATATATATATATATATATATATGGGAAATGATCCGTTTACAATTTTTTTTTACAAATTTACGCAAATTGCACTATGTTCTCTCGAGAGAAGATAATGTGATTAGTGTTCTCCCGGAAAAAGATAATGTAGTTTGTAGACAAAAAAGTTTGTAAATATAACATGCCCCTATATATATACTTTGTAATTTTTTTTGTTTAAATAATAAAATATTCGAATATATTAATTGCAGTTTAATTTAATTCACCAAATATTTGATTTAGTATAATACTTTTTTGTATCAACTCATATTTGTTCATTATATTTTTGTTTCAAATATAAAAAATATAATAAATGAATTTTAATTTTAAATAAAAAATAAAAAATGACATTTTTCGTTCTGTAAAAAATAAATAATAAAATTTAATCACTACAAAAAAGTTTTAATTTAATATAGGAATAGGTTATTCTACCTACCATTTTTTCTGCCTACCTTTGCCTACCACTTTAAAACACCATTAGATTAGAATCTTAACTAACATTTATCTTTCTCTTTTTTTTTGAGATTCTGATCTAACAGTGTTGGAGGGTGGTAGGCAAAGGTAAGCAGAAAAAATGGTAGGTAGAATAACCTATCCCATTAATATATAACAAACAAATTAAACTTTCATTCTTTTGATGTAAGAGTATAAATAACACAATTTCATATGTCGCAAATGAAAACTAGAAACTACTACTTGCAGATTCTTCTATCCATGTTTCTCACTACTTTCTATATGAAAAATTATTAAGCTTATTAATAATATTAATTATTATGTCTATTGGGTGGAAAAAAATTTAATATTAAAAATTTAAATTTTTTAAATTTGAATTTTGAACTTAAAAAGTGAAAAGAGAGTTTAACATTTAATATTTCTGTATGGGAAAATGATATCTATATTAGAAATTTGATTTTCATATAAAATTATAAAATATATGTATAGTTGATAAAAAAAATAATTTAAATTTTAAATTTAAATAAAAAATAAGAAATGACAAATTTATACTTTAAAAGATTATTAATTAAAATTTAAACTTAAAAAAATAAAAAAATAAAAAGAAAAAATTCCATACAATTGTTTTTATAAAAAAATATTTAACATAAACATTTTGAATACACATGTATAACCAATTTAAAAAATATATGAAAATCATAAATTAATACAAAAGAATTAAAATTTTAAATTTAAATAAAAAATAAAACGACCTCTATCATTCTGATAAAAATTTTTATGAAAATTTAATAACTATAAAAATGAAAATTTTAATTTAGTATATTAGAAAGAAATTAATCTTTCATTTTTTTATTGCAGGAGTACAATTAACACAATTTCCTATGTCGTTAATGAATAACTAAAAACTATTATGTGGAAAAAGTGCACAACCTTTCTATAAAAAATCCAGACAAAAATTGTTGCAAAAAATAATTATTTAATATTATTTTGTAAATCTGATTGTAATAAATGAATGTCCATCTCTGAGATAAAATATAAAAACTTAGATGCAACTATAAGAATTTTTTTATGTGGATAAATATAAAAACGTATTACATTCTGGTATATAATGCTGACACTTAGAGGTTGCAAACTGGACTTGGTCCGGAGGATCGGCCCGCCAACATTTTTTTATAATTAAATTAAAATTTCTTCCTTCTTCTTTTATAATTAAATTCATAATTCTTATTTTAATATTTGTAAATATGAATTTGAAAAATTACAAATACTAACGACACAAATCTTTGCAAAAAATGCTTATATATTATTATTTTGTAAATTTTGTCTTTCTAAATGAAAGGTCATCTCTGAGAAATACTGAAAGAAGCTGAGTCAAACTTTATAATTTTTTATGACAACATGACAAGGTAAAATGCAGCAATATATTGTTATGTGTTGCGTTAATTTTTACGGGACAAACAAACCGATTTTTTTTTCTCCGATTCTAATTTCAATTTGCTAGTAATGCATCATTAATATAAATGAGTAGCTTATAGAATCTGTTCGATGTCCGTTGTCAATTGTGTCTGGATTGAAGGGGATATAAAAAAAACCAGTTACCATACATACTCAATGACTCCAACAGTTTGGGTATACTACCTCATGCTGAAATTCTGAAAATGAAAGGGATTGCCTTCTGTCACTAAATCGACCACGGTCGAGAATGACGACATACTCACACCAAAAAATGTTCTTGATTTCGCAGCATCACTAATCTTGATCTTTTAGACAATTCTAGTCCAAGAATTCTTATCATTCAAATTGAAAACAGAATATATTTTTTAATATTACTTGCAAGCGTCATTTAATATAATTAGTTTTTAGAGCTCTTGAGAATGAAAAAAATATTATCGGAAGACTCACTCGTAATATGTTTGTTTTGAACTTGAAACAAACCAAATTAATCGGATAATTAACCAATCGATGAAGAAATAAAAAAATAATAATAAATATGTTTTTAAAATTACGTGGGACTCTCATTGTAACTCTTACTTATAATATGTAAAGTAGGTAAATTTATATGTTATCAAAAAAAAAAAAAGTAGGTAAATTTATAAAGATAAAATTGTCAACCTAAATTATTAAAAATATAATCAGATTGGAATGAATTTTTGAATACACATAACCTAAATAAAAATAACTTAAATTTATTTTTATTTTTATTTTTCTATTTCCTCGCTTCAAACTCATCCGGTCACCATATTTGTCGTGTGACTAAATATCTAATATACTTTATAATGAAATCAGTATAATAATAACAAATTGTTATCATTATCAAATTAAAAATTTACGAAATAGGGATTGATGGCCGACCCGATTAGCATTGGTATCAAAGCATGCCATCTCATCTAAAATAGAGAGTATCATGAATTAAATTAGTAATGCTGAAGGAAAGAGGTAATTTCATCAGGATACGTATCATCATAATGCCAACATCACAATTTTCCCTCGTCCTTCTATTTTTTTTCCTTTACCCAGCTATTATGTCTCGATTGCAATAAACGTGTAGCCTCTTGGAAATTTCCACATATAAGCCCTCTTATACCTTCCTTTTTTTGAAGTTCCATGAGCATTAACTACATTTGGGAATGGAATTTCTGATTATGTACTATTTAGTAGATCCTCTGTTCCAAAAAAAGGATGCTCACTATATCAAAGGAAAAAGAAAAAGTCTGTGAACCTATTCATTTTCATGCTCAAATGATGAATAAACCCATGAGCTAACTACCTAGTTTATTTATTGTTGAACCAACTACCTAATTTATAATGAATTTAATTGCAAATTCCTTCAAAATCAGACAGAAGAATCCATTCAAAAAATATCCTTAGAAGATGAAGAACAACAAACATCATATTATGAACAGAGGAGTCCTCTACAGAGCAAAATGAGGAATCAGAAGACGAACAACTAATGGATATTACTGAAGTATACATGGCCACCCACGAAAATACTTCTAAAGTAAGAAGAGAAAATGATGATCAAGATGAAACCATAAAAAATCTTCTTGTCTCTTTTACAACAAAGAAATACAGGGCCATGATTCATTTTTGTTGACATCCCAAATATAAAAATGGAGAGAAGGGATGCATGAAATGGCCGCAAAATTTGGGCCCAAGGCCTTATTCACTACAAGCCTTTCAACCATTTCCTCAAAGGCGTTAAGTTTCCACTCTTGAAAATACCCAACTTGATCATTCAGTTTAGTAAGGCCCATGTCTTTTCAAAGTTTGACATAAAGGAAGCCTTTTGGCAATTGGGCATCCTACCAGAAGAAAGATATAAGAAGACATTTTGTATCCCAAATGCCTATTTATCAATGGACTATCATGTCATATGGGCTTAAAATAGCCTCATTTGTTTTCCGAAGGACCATGACCCAAATCTTCTAGACCATTCTCCGTAGTGCATTGATTTATATAATTATTGACGATATCTTGTTGAATTCCGAGACAAAGGAATATCATATAGAGTGTTATTAAATCAGTTCTTTGGGATTATGAATAGTTACAAGATTATGTTATTAAAGAAAAAGGCGTACGTGACATAGGATGCAATTGAGTTCTTAGGGATGAAATTCAAAGGTAGAAAGTACAAACTAGGACGCATCCTGGACAAGAATGATCCTTATGAGAATCTTATAACTAAACAATAGCAATTTATAGGGACTTGCAATTATCTCAGAGACTTTTGTCCCGAGGTTTACCCAAATAACTGCACCCCTAAGGCCTATGGTAAAAAAGAATCCACCAGAGTGGTATGAAAATCAAACTTTTGTTGTGAAAGAAATAAAGAAGGTTTGTCATGATCTACTGCCAATCAAGATTACCCCATTGATGATAAGCGTATTCTACAGATTGACGATATTGATAGCTTTTCGAGAGCAATTTGTTGAGATATTCAAGTGTGATGAGTCCCACATTGGTTGGTAATGAGCTAAGTGAAGAATATATAAGTGGAAGGACCCATGAACCCAATGCCTTAAGGTTTTGGGTTGAGACATGGTGTCGGATCTATTTGAATATCTCAACAATCTCCCCCCTCAAGTGTGAAACCCAACATCGATATGCTCTCCCTCAACCGAGTACGGGGTCCAAGTACTCAACCCAGGCTAGCTCGAGCCCAACCCAGCTCTGATACCAATGTCAAGCGGGTCCAGAGGGAAGCCCATGGCGGGGGCCACCACCAATGAGCTAAGCTACACCGAGTACATCAAGTGGGTCCGACACCACGTCTCAACCCAAAACCTTAAGGCTGGGTTCATGGGTACTTCCACTTATATACTCTTCACTTAGCCCATTACTAACCAATGTGGGACTCATCACACTTGAATCTCTCAACAATCTCACCTTCAAGTGTGAAACCCAATATTGATATCACACTTGAATATCTCAACACAATTCTTTTGAAAGAAAAAGGACACCAAGAAGCATGTGCGCGGATATGCAAGCGGAAAGTTTTCAGAGGTTGAGAGTTATTATCACTTCACATACAAACAGATCCTAGCCATCAAATATGGAATAAAAAAATTTGTGTTCCATCTCATCGGTCATATATTCACCATGGTGATGGACAACTCATCCTTTTCAAGAATTGTGGATTTAAAAGGAAAAATACTTCATACTCCTCAGTCGCTCAGGTTCAAGGATTGATTTAGCAGATATGAGTTTATTACTCTCAAGGCCACCAACCATCGACCTCTTAGCCATTCAAAATCCAATACCTTGATCACAAAAATGCAACCCTTTGACCACTCCATTTACTATCCCCACTATGACTACTTTGATTACTATCCACTTGAAGTAGAAAAAACTAAAACCACCGAAGATATGATAAACTACTCTAAAGAAAAGGTTTTTGAACATCGATCTAAGTTCATCATAAATATGGGTCAAGATAACATGATCTCTCTTGGTCTTATTCATCTTGAATATCCATACCACTTCTTCAGGCTAAATCCTTGAAAAGGCTTCAATAGAAATATCCAAGCTAGTCTATGGCACCTTTATAATATGTATCACATTGCTATAAAGATCCTTATTCAGACTGTCTATAAGAAGATGCTGAAAGAGGATCCTTCTCGTTCTATTTCTTCCTACCCTTCTTTTACCAATTCCACTATAAGGGAGTCTGGTTTTCCATATTAGATATTGAATTCTATTTTGAAAGGTCTAATCAGGTGATTGTCTTCTTCCACAAGACTTGGACTTGTGAGAATGGACTCCATGTCATGTTATAACTTATTGTAAAAAATGTCATTTTTTTAGTAACACCCTTGACCCTTTTAGAAAAGAAGTCTTTTCATCAGAGACATACAGAGGCATCTTGCCAGGCTCAATGATGTAATTCCCAAACAAATTTAGTCTAATAGGAAGATGATGCACCTTGGGAACCATACCCTTCGTGGTGTAATAGGCGATTCAATGAAGATTTAATGGAATATTAGAGGCATCTTAATGAAGCTTTCAAATCTCTCACTCGTCCTAAGAGGACTAATGTCTAACAAAATTTGACTCCAAAGAGTGTTCTTGTACAAAGACACCAAACAAAATTCACAGTGACTTTGATATCTTACAAGATTCTCAAGATCTGCTGGACGAGAAGATTGAGGCCTTCAAAATTACAAAAGAAAATTTTGATTATCTAGAGTCGCAATGAAAATCAGTTTGAAGGTGGGGTTAGAAACATGAACCTTGATGAGCATGAGCACATTATCAAAATAACATAAGCCCATTTTGGGACATATTGGGCCAAAAGGAGTCATCTAGTATGTTGAAGTCCAATAAAAAATATTGGTATGTTATGTAAATGCTTGTTATGTTTGCCTTGGTGTGTTTGCTTTAGTATACTTTTTAAGATTCCATCCCATTTGTAAGATAAAGTTTGTAATAGAATATGATGTAAGCAATTATGCAATCATGATTGTCCATTTGTGTTTGCTACTCCTATAAAAGGAGGTTGCAGACGGAATTTACCTACCTATCAATAAAAAGTGTGCCATTAGCTTCAATGGCGTTCCTAGTCCTAGCTTTCTCTTTCCTAACCCTCTAGTTTAATCAATGATTATTTCTCTAACATAGTCATACTAAGTATGCTATGCACTCGTAATGCATATGCATCTTGTGCAGAAAGGTTATGGCGAAACGTTGATCATTTGCTACGAACCCATGGCATTGTGTTCTTGAAATGAGTTTGATAAAGCTTCCACTTAACATGGAAGAAAAAGCTTTAGGCATCAACCTATTTTTATTTAAGACTCCAACAGGAATATCTCTATTATGAGATTCTCATGAACATGATAATTCATAGACAACCCAACAAGCATTGGTATCAAAGCTTGTCCTCTCAACTAAAATAGAGAGCATCATGAACATATGTGCTATTATACTATAACTTCTTTAAAAAAAATCTAAAAACCATTATTTTTAGCTTGAGAAAAAAGTACTAAAATATTTATTTATGCTTTTCATTTTTTAAAATAGCTCTCTAATTATTATAAAACTTTCAATTAAAAAATCACTTTTTTCTGAAAAAAATAAAATAAAATACAAAGGCCTCAGTAATAAAAACCCGTAGGATGTAATACATTCTCAATCCTTGTTTAAAGGAGAACCTATAAACAGATGCCAAATTTATTAGGGATACGAATTACCCTACCACTTATTTTGACATGAATTTATACGAATTCTACTTAATGCAAAGGGCCCATACATTAGCAGGACGAGAGAAAAGGGCACATAAACTAGTAACAAGGTCCAAACCACATCACCAAGCAGCAAGGGCAGTGAAGCACTGCCCAGTAATGGGTATTCTCTTACCGAAAGACGACTTGACAACTTGAAAACGGCCTACGACAAGTACAACTACTGATTAACAAAACAAAATTAAGGACTGGTCTTTATTGATCTTGTACTGGTTTTATTGAACACAAGGCAATCATCATACACTAATCCTTCAATGCTCCCAATGTCAAAGTTTCAGTACCAAGATCTATCATCGAATACACTTCATGGCGTGGCTTTGCAACTTCAAGTGTGAGCGACTGCTAACGAAGCCTGATGACGGATTTCACAAATCCGTGAGCAATCACTGTCCCCAAGCACAGGCGGCCCTATAGCATAAGACAGACAGATAAGAGACATGCATGATAATTAAGTTATTCGTTAGGCAATATAATTAATTACAAACCTCAAAGAAGATCGAGAACAGTAATGAAGAAGCAAAGTGAAAGACGTGTTTTATACCTTGAAATTCACAAACTTCTCCTTCACAGTAACTGAACTTTGTACATAAAACAAGAATAAAATTATAAGGAAATAATTGGCAGTCGAAGCACAAACAAGTTCACGCTATTTTTTGTCTTTATAATGTTGTGGCAAGGATTCTAAAGGCAACTATTACCAACAAACGAAACACTAATATAGGTCTTAAGGTTTAGCTTCCAACGAGAGAAAATTGAGAGAAAAACATTTTCTCTCAACTAGATAGAGACAAGATTAATCGAGTTATCTGACTACCAAACTAAATACTATTAACAGGTCGAGAAGCAAATTTCCAAAATATTGTAAGTGAAGCAAAACCCCAAAAATATACCCATGAGGATGGTCCAATGATCAAATCAGATTAATTAATGAAAAAAAGTGACCTATACACTGCAACTACACCCAAACACATTAACTACTAAAATGTTCATACTGACCTATTAAAGTAAAATAAAGACAAGATTTCTAAATATGAGATGCTTAGTTCCTCTTGACACTTACTGTTCAACGAGGTATTTTATAATAAAATAAATAAATAAATGTTAGTCTGTTATACAGTATAATTAACAAATAATTTTGAACAAGAGTGCTCATGCATCTTTTATGCCCAATTCCTCTCAACTAGCAACCACAATTTCTTTTCACTTTCTCTATTAACAAAAAAACTCATTTCGAATTAGGCAATCATAGGGACCAATCTTGCCTTAAATTCTAACCTAACTTGAAAAACATTAAAATTTTAATTTAATTGATAAATAAAAATCCTCATATCTTCATTCTGTGTAAATTATCCAATGTTAATGTACATTTCAGCCTAGAAGTTTCCTAGCATTAACATATTAAATTGTACATATCCATTATCATGTTATAGTGCGCTATGGCGGGTGTCAATTCATCCTCATCTCAACAATTTTACTTCAATGAGAGGATAGCTTGATTCCAATAGCACTTCTTTCACTCCCAACATCACAAGCCAGGTATTCACTATTCAGTAATCAAATTTTACTGATAGCATCACCAATTCAAAATTTAAAACTTATAGTATTCATTTCTTCTTCTTCATGATTTTTTGCTTCCTCGCTTCCTATCTTAAATGTTATAGCATGCTTTTCCATATAATTCTTGGCTTCATCACTTCTTTAAATCAGCAAACAAGAATGCAAGAAAATACCAGCATGTGTTTTCCCCCCTCATATAATACAGTCTATACTCTATACAAATCAAGAGATGTCAAGGTCTTTTCCCCTCAATTCAAATGGCATGAAGGAGCAATGGTAAAGTTGTTCCTTTGTGACTGAAAGATTAGAGGGTCGAATCGGGAAATAGCCTTTATTCAAATATGTAAAGATAAGGATGCGTATAAGGATTGTTCTCATCCCTAGCTTGCTAGCTTGCTAGTTGGGGTTTAATGGGAAGTGGTTTCTATTAGACAGAGATAGCTATATTTCATATGACATCTCTTCTAGTAGGTATTCCACATCGTTTTCTTTTTCTTTTTCTAAGTTTCCTTGTGTTTAAGGAAGAGAATGAACTTGAATAGTCAAGAACCCATCTGAGTCTCTAATGAAAGTGCCATCAGCCAAAGGTCATTGACTCATAAAGTTTTGAGAAAATAATCTTCATTAACCATAAAGAGCAGTTAGAGACTCTTTATCATGCTTCCTTTTGCCAAAGAACGGATAAAAAAAAAGTCATCTGTATAAAAATATCATGTTCCAAGAAGTGATTAAACCCAAGCATGTACCTAATCTTGCATAATAAGAACCATATATACCGAGTATGATTAGTACAAAAAGGCTTAAGGTACTCCTTTTGTTTTTGTTTATTCGATTCACTTACAGAAAGAGAAAAGGAGCATAAAAAAATTTCTTAAGGATATATATATTGTCTAGCAACCTGCAAACTTAATGGAAATTGAACAATGATAAAACATGATAATCATGATATGTAACCATGAAGTCTGAAGGCCTTACCAAATCAAGGAAAAGAAAGAATACAGCATGCCTCCATAAGATGAAAGTGCATATCTTGATGAGAATAACTACTCAACAAGAAGTGCATTAAAGATAGCAAAAGGGAACTCTTCCCCGATAAATTCAAATAAACACATCTAGGGAGAATTAAAAAATGAAATTGCGAATATTTGCTAAGACTACGTTAGCTTGTTCCAGGAGCAGCTCAATATTCCAAGTCATGTTCCAACATTTTCTACACAGCGCCTGCATTACCTAAAAGGAAGACTAACTCCTGAAAGCTCTCAAGCAACCGTGAAATATTTGGTCACTAATATAGATATCCATTTGCAGCAATGTATGCAGTCTCAAGGAAATATGTGGACTGTATTGGAAGCAATCCACTTCATTTTAAATTGAATCTACTAGGGGATCATTACATAAAACCTAAAATCAAATATGTGGACTGTATTGGAAGCAACAAACCAGACATACTATGATTGTGGGCTTACCCGAGATTAAACATGCTGTTTATGGGATCCAGAAGCTGTGGCTGAGAAGGGTGTTGCGGCTGCTGTTGTTGCGGCTCCTGCTGGTGCTGGTGCTGGTGCAAGCTGGCACCAGTGGCGACAGCGACTGCACTGGAAGGAGTTCCCTTTGCTTCAACAAATCTCCACATATACCAGGAAGCAACAGAGCGATAGGGCCTCCACTTCTCACAAAATTGGTCCATCTGAGAGGGTCGAGGCAAGTCTTGTAAACCGTAAAGAAGCTGAACCCCTTTGCGAACACCGAGATCGTTAATGGGAAGAACATCAGGTCTATGAAGGGAGAAGATCATGAACATATGAACAGACCAAGACCCAATCCCATTGACCATGGTAAGCATGGTGAAAAGCGACTTATCATCCATATTAACAACGGCTGAATCAGACAGTATCCCATTCTGGTATTTCCGGGCCAAATCATGGAGATAACTAGCCTTTCGTCCCGAAACCCCAATTTGTCGAAGCTGCTGAGGAGTTAGGGCAAGAACGGTTTCTGGAACAACCCCTGCTTCCCCACCACACAGAGCGATGAAGCGAGTGTAGATTGAAGTACCGGCTTTAAACGCGAGTTGCTGGTACAAGATGCTACGAGTTAGGGCAAGGAATGGGGTATTGAAGTGATCGAAGGTAGGAGGTGGGTGAATGTCAATTAGAGGGGAGAGGAGTGGGTCTGCGTTGCGGAGGTAACGCAGTGCGATCTCCACCTCGCCTTCACACGAGAGTGACCTAGCCACCATTCGAGGAACCACTATGGCTCGTTGTTGTTGTTGTTGCTGAACAATCTTGTTGTTCCGGCCACAAGTCTTGCCGCCGGTGGATGTGGTAGCTTTTGGGGTTTCCATTTGAGATTGAGAAGTTGTCGGGTCAGGAGAGACCTTCCGGATCTTTCGAGGGCGCAGGGGGATTTTCGATGCTGGAGAATTGGTTTGCGGGGGAACATTGTTCAGTTCCGACTCTGTAGGTGTACCATCAGAAACAGCGGCGGCGGCGACGGTTACGCTGGTGGTTGCGATTGTGGTGGGTGTACCATCATGAGGTTCAATTTGGGTTCGCGTTAGGGTTAGGGATTGTCCTTGACCTCGAGTCTGCTCGCCCATATGTAAGAGATTCAATTGAATATCAAGCAAAGTCAATGTCACGGATAGGGAAGAGAGGGTGGTGGTGGCAACGGCAGCGGCAGCGGCTGTGTGGCTGGCGGTGGTGTTATCTAATTAAAACTACAAGTCATGGATACGGAATAATTGAATATTCGAGTGTATAGTGATAAATATGGAAGATTAAATTGAGTGAGGAGAAAATAAAATTTGAGAGGGGGGGGGGGGGGGGGGGGGGGGGGGGGGAGTGTTTATATGATAGAATCAATGTAATGTAATGTAAATATGTAATTAGGGTTGATAAACGAGCTAGGGGCCTTTGGCTCGGTTTTCGGACTTACATGTTTAATATTGGTTGTTGGAACCAGGCTTGGACTTGTATAAAAGTTCGTTTAGTAAAAAAGTCTGAAGGCTCTAATTCAAAAGCTCGGCCTTGGAGCCTCTCAGGCTGGCCTAGTATATTAATTTTTATTTTTATTTTTTATACTATTTGTAATAGTCCTTTCTCTCTTCTCAATCCATTTCACCCTTATTTTATTAGTTAAACAGACTTTTTGAATGATTTTGTTCTATATTATGTTGTTTCGATATACATTGAATTTATGAATATTTATGGAATTACTAGTGTTGTTGATTGTATATTCTGTTTGGATAAATTTTTATTGTCTTATTTTTTCTAACAGGCCAAATCAGGCTTTCATTTTTTGTAAATAAGGCAGGTTACATGCCGATAATTATATTCGTAACAGATAACAAACTTGATAAGGCCGACACATTTAATCACAGACTTAATCATTTAAGACCAAAGCTCGACTGAATTCGACCCGACTCGTTAACAGCACTGTATGTAATGCAATCAATTAAGCTCACTCTGCTTTAACCAAACTTAGTGTACGGCTTTTTGTCATCCTCAATTCATTGGTGTTGGTCGATCTTGATGTGGTTTCTCTTTTCTTCGTCTCATGCCACCTCGAAATGCGTGCTGCACGTGAACTTAAAAACACTGTTGGCCCAAATGAATCAGGCCTTGAGAAACACAACAGCATCAACGAGTCCACACTTGTTGGGTTTCTGAATTTTGCTCCTGACCGCCAGCCCAATTTTGTTCTTGAGTAGCGAGTGATTAAAAAAATAGCGAGATTTTTTCAACAATTGAGATGATTACTATAAACAAAATGTAATTTTAATATTAAATTTAAAAATAATATTCTCAAACACAAGTTTATTTTTTAATATCAATTTTTTTATAAAATTTTTATTTAACATCAATTATTATAAAAGCAATTTTACTTAAATATAATTAAAATTGGCAGTAAGTCAAAGTGGTAGAACTGCTTATCAATCCAAGAATTAATAATAATGCCAAATTCATTGTAGCAATAATTATTTAAAAAAAAAAACGTATCTAGTATTTATCTATTTCTTGGAAGCCCATGTCAAACCATAGTAATTATATGACAAATTAGTTTAAGTGGTATTAGTAATCTAAATTAATTAATTAATATTTAAGAAAAATTCATTTATTATCAAACAAATATGAAGAGTTTATGAATTAAGCATCCCTGTCACCACCAGATTCAGTAGCTTGTTAGCATCCCAAAAGTTACCTAATTGATTTTGTCATCCTTTTACAACCATTTTAAACATGGAATACCATTTTCACATTTTTATGTTTCTTAATTAATTCTTTCATCTTTAGTCTCTTTCCCCACTTCATTTTTTGGTTAGGAAGGTTCTCAACCGTCTATTCTGAGATTGCAAATTTAGTCCGTCATTTATATTTATATCCTTCCAAGAGAAAGAGAGAGATGAACTTGACAGAAATTGATCATCAATTGTTATATATACTTCAGATTTATCAATTGGCATGTCCTTGAGATAATTTGATCTTTTTTCAGTAAGTTGTATGCCATTGTTGCGTAAAATCGACAAGTGTACCAATCGTACCAAGTAATAAAATGATGAGTAGAGTATCGTCTCCACGAGGATTGAGGCACAAAAGTTATTATAAATATTCCTCTCTTGTTGGATTAATAAAAATGGTTTAAGAACAATTATGGTTTGTGAAATATGAGAACAATTCAGAAAATGTAAATAATTCAAAGGTTCTTAAAGAAATTCAAGAACACAAGATTAAATGTTGAGAAAATATTTGAGAAAATATTACGGTAAAGAGACGCCAAACACCTTTACGATCCCCACCTTGCAACTTGGATTACATTTACGTTTACTTATTCAATTGATCAAACGATTCATCATCTTTTATATGATTAGTTAAGCTCTAATCCCTTAGTGACTTTAACCTTATTAACTCTATTAGAATCCTAATCCCTTAGAAATCTCTTTTCAAGTTAACCTTTAGAATCAATGAATCTTTAACGTTTGCGGTTCATGTAGCCTATCCCTCGTGCGTACATGAGCAGTTATCTTACCCTTTGTCAGGAATTAGAATTCCAATATCCCTATTGAAAACCCTAACCCTCGCAATCCTAATAGATTGATCAGTTCCAAAAGAATTATGTAATGAAGAACAAGACAAGATAAATTCAATTTAAATAAATAAACATAAACCTCAACCAAACTACAAGGGGTGTGACCCTTACCACAATTATAAAACTAGCCAGACATAACAATATCAAGAATGAAAGACAATATAAAAACTCCCCCAAACTCCATAGATGATTGGTGAATCTTCAATATCCCCAGTGCAGACTTGATGTTGATCCGTCTCCGCCGCTCACTAACATGAACTGAGTGTTTCTCCGCGATCCCTCTGCCTCCAAGCATTAAGAGTTCTCTTAGAATATCAATAATAATGATTCTGAACCCCCAAATGTGTTTTTAAGGGTAAAGAATTCGTGCCCTAAGTGGATTCCTCAAGTGGGCTTAAGTTGGATCTTTCGGGGAGCTTAAGCTTGCTCATTCGCGCTTAAGCTTGCTGATTTACGAATGCAGAAGTAACGTTCGCGCTTAAGCTTGCTGGAGCGAGCTTAAGCCTGCTCTTCGCGTCTGAAATTCTTCCTTGGCTCAAGCTTAAGCCTGCTGGAGCGAGCTTAAGCTTGCTAAGGCCGAACATATTTGCTTATACAGGAGGCTTTAGCTTGCTAATTGGGGCTTAAGCCTGCTTAGGCAGAGGCCATTTGCTGGTTTTAGGAGGCTTTAGCTTCGAATTGGGGGCTTAAGCCCCCTCTCTAACAACTTGATAATCTTGATGAGATCTTTTAAATCTTCTTGTTTTGATCTTCATCTTTCATATCTTCAATTCTTCCTCCTTTTATCTTCAAATCCCTTCAAAATAGCAAATGTATATCATTTAATTGATAATTCATAAAGTTCATGATTATTGTATTAAAACCCTAGTTTTTGACTTATTCAACTTGATAATTTATATTAATTTAGTCTATAAAACAAGATAAACTAAAGGTTTATCAGCCATATAGGCCAAGAGAAAGATACAAGAAACAGGATCAATGCAAAAGAAAGATAATTTGATCATTATATTTATAGGAAATACAAGGAACTGATACTTCATTTATACATAAAAGTAAAAACAAAACAGCAAATAAAATATTATATTGTACTAATCCTGCATATTATTGGTAAATCACACTTCACTTGAAACTTTGAGTCTTCATCCTGCATTATGATAAACAATGAGACTCAAGCCAGAAATAACAATAACAGCAATCAAATAAGATCTAGTTTATATAACAATATATTAACGGGATATATATCCAATGTATGTATAAATTGGTTGTTCTATAAGTATAACAATATAAAATAGCATAGTGTCTTGAAAGAGGGGAAGTACTGCAAGCAGCAATGATGCAATGGCAAGAGAATTACTGTAAGAGGTTGCTAATGGCAAATAGAAACTGATTAAATTAAAAATAAAAACCTTTTTTTTCATCCATGCAATTGTAACCTTTGAAGCTGCCTCTTGCTGTTGTAGCATTTGTTTGTGTAATTAGGCAGGGGCACATTGCCTTCCTCTATCTGCTTCACATCTTCAACGAGCTTCTCATAATGCCTTTTCACTTCCTCCACCGTCTTCCCTCTCACTGCTCTTGCCAAGTTCTGCCAGCGATCTGGGGTGTCCTTGTCGAAGATGGCCAAGGCATTCTCAAATTTTTTGTTCTCCTTTGCCGTCCAATTTGAGCTTGAGGCCATTGTAGCAACACCACAATTAGAAGGACAATAATGGTAATGAAAAATGGGCGCTACACGCTATGAGAATCAGGATACTACATTGCTATCCTTTATATATTACTAGAGGACCCGATAGAAAATTTGTGAATTGTATGTTGTGTGCTTGTTGTTCATGCTAGCTGTTGCTTGCTTGCCAAACCAAACTGTGGACAAATTCTAAAATTCCTAGATTCGATGCGGTTTTCCTTAACTTTAAGATGGTTTGCATAGCTTTTTGAATTATTTTAAGGCTTACTAAGAAATGCAAGAAAACATCGCGACAATTTTTCCTTAGCTGAGAAAGATATTGTCTCATGTAAATTTTACTCATTTTTTATAAAGTCCTCATTAAGTCACATGTTTGCCTTCCATTACTAAATTTTAGTGGCATTTGGATAAAGGATGTGACAGAAGACACCCAGCATGTCGTCACGCATATACATAAATTTTATCTGTTTATGCTAAAGGTTCTCTCACCCCACCTTTGCCCCAGCATGATAGCCCCAAACTAAGGAAGCAAGCTAACTAGTTGAGATAAGCATAAACTAGCACCAGCACAACACATGACAAATGATAAAAATATCAATTTAAAAAAAAAAAAAAAAAAACTTCACAGTCCACCACCAAAGAAGTTCTTTTGTTTAAACGCAGCCAGTCTTTAGTTTGGATCAATGACTGATACAATAATAGTTGTATCAACTTCAATACAATAATAGTTTGATGCGTGGTGGGTATGAGAAAAGGGAAAATACACTTTGTAAAAATAAATAGGATAGATAAGAGCAATTGAGATTAACGGCTAAGCCACCCTCCCAACTGATAAAGAACCCACTCGCCTCACCACTAACCCAAGGTTAGATAAAGCAATGAAAAAATCATTATTTTAAAATTATTATTTTTATTAGTATATTAGTATATTACCCATTAAATAATTTTAATTATTTGTGACCCAATTTTATAATAAATATATTAATTTCTAAAAAAATGTAATCGATTTTTTTTAAACAAACGATTTTTTATCTTTATCAAATATGAAATATTTTTACTTTTTATTTAACATTTTTTAAGAGATATAAAAAAAATCTTATCTAATATATATAGTTATAGAGATTAATATTTATCATGTTATAGGAGATAATTTAACACATATAAAAGTGTATGTGATTCGTATTTTTTTCTCTTTTATCTTTACATGAGAAATTATAACCATCATATTAATAAAAATTAATTAATTACTAAATATAATATGTATAACCGTCATGATAATTTAAACACATATAAAAATGTTTGTGATCCGTATTATTAAAAATTAATTAATATATATTATATAATAAATTATAACTGTCATATTAATAAAAATTAACAATTAAAATTTAATAATAAAAAATAATAACTTTGGTAAATAAATTTCCCCCTATTTATATTCGGCTTTTTGACCTCTTTGCCCTTCATTAATTAATTAATAACCATTTTGCCATTTATCCAAAACTATCTATCAATCTGCCCCTCTTTAATCGATTAACTTGAAGATTTAATCGATTAAATGGTCAAAACTGGCAAAAATGGTTGACTGGAAGATTTAATCGATTAAATATCCCTCTTAATTGATTTAATCGATTAAATCTTATATTTAATCGATTAAATATCCCAAATGAATGTGAAAGCATTGATTGAATGAGACAAACACGGTTTTGGAGGTTATTTGAATTTTGAAATTTGAATTTTAAATTTAATGAAATAGGAGTTGATTGCAATTTGTATTTAATAGGAGCTGATTGTGTTTTGTATTTAATAGGAGCTGATTGCGTTTTGTATTTAATAAGAGTTGATTGTATTTTGTATTTAATAGGAGTTGACAATATGTAACCAACTCGTAAAATGGCAACTCCTAATAAAACGCAATCAGCTCCTATTAAATACAAAACGCAATCAGCTCCTATTTAAACACAAGTCGCAATAATCTCCTATTAAATACAAATCGCAATCAACTCCTACTAAATACAAATCGCAATCAACTCCTATTACATCTTGAAGATTTGATCGATTAAGAGGGATATTTAATCGATTAAATCTTCAAGTCAACCATTTTTGTCAGTTTTGACCATTTAATCGATTAAATCTTCAAGTTAATCGATTAAAGAGGAGCAGATTGATAGATAATTTTAAATAAGGGATAAAATAATTATTAATTAATTAATAAAGGGTAAAAGGGTCAAAGAGTCATTTATATTCCCTGCATTAATGTTTGTTGGGTTTCTAAAGAGACAAAAAGCAAGAAGCAGGAAGAAAAAACAATGCTACAAAAAAAGGTTAAGTTAACCTTTTATTCCCTCAAATTATGTTTACTGATGCATTTGTATTTCAAAAAAATAAAATTACATAGCCAATATATACAAAAGATATTATTTGCATAATAATCATGAAACTGATTTTAAAATTTTTAAAAAATCAAAAACAAAATTGGATTGAATCGGATCAGATTTTAAAAAAAATTTAAACCGAATGGATGATTACAAAGTATTGGATCAGATAATTTTTATTTCCAAAACTATCGATCTAATCCGGACTGAGAAGCCTCTATAAAAAGGCTACAAAAATTATAGACTCCATTAACAAAGTGACCGAATTTTCTCGTTTGACCCTTCGCTCTTGCTTCCACAATAAAAATCCAAATCATCAAGACTTGTAAAAAGGTTTCTGAAATCTCAGCTACCGAGTGCGCAATCACTAGGATCTGCCTTAAGCCAAGTGGGTTCTTTTTCTTCTGTTTTGTTTGCATTTCATTCTAGGGTTGTTGCTCTTTTTATCCACCCCATTATAAGTAGACATGTATGATTATAAGACCCACAATTTATTTTGTTTTTAAGGAAAATTTTTGTAAAAAAAATTGTCTGTTCCGTCTTGATCCGTATCACAAATATGAGAGTTTGAATATTATATTGCAATCGATTGTTACATGCTATGCCTTTATCGATTGTCATGTTTTTTAATTGAATTTTTGATTTGATTTAAATTGAAATTTGCATCTCGATTTGTTTTATATCTCAATTTGTTTTCCATCTCGATTGTCGTGAATTGCTTCATATATGTTGCAGTGTTTGTTACAATTCACATCTTGATTGGGTTTGGTACGTCAATCAGCATATATTTGAGTTGTCTTATCCCAGATAGTCATGATTTACAAATTGTTTTATTATATATATTGTTTTATTGAAAATCGCAAACCTCTTTATATATATTTGTTTAAAAAAAAACAAATAAGGATTTACAAATCTTATCATAGTGTCGTGATTTTGATTTACGTGAATATATATTTCATAACTGAAGGTGAGCACAGCTTGTTAATCTTATCTGAGTTTTAATTTTTTTTTTTTTTTTAAAAAATTAAAAAAAAATGGAATTTGGCTGGGGGTTTATGTGCTACCCTATAGTAGGATATCTCAAACTTTGATATATTTGTTATCCTTCAGTTTGTTACACTTGAATTGGATATAAGTTTGTTGAATTTGTTACACCTGTCAGACTTCTATTTGTTACAATATGTTATGGTTATATTTTCTATAGCAAGTTTAGGAGATAATTCTTGGAGGCCCTATAGCGTGTGAAATCATGCTCCATTTTCGTGATATTATATACGGTATACTCTGTGCACACCTATAAATAATACCTTGTCACATTAAAGTAAGGTGAATTGCTTTTATTTCACTGTTGATTCACATCTCGATTTTCATGAATTTGTTCAACCTTTTGTGACACTAACTATGGTTTGCAATTTTTTACATTATTACAAAATCAATTTCAGTATTTCACATCTTTGGTTTTAATGAAACTTTGCATTGTTGAACTTTTCGTGATTCGTGAAATTTTGGTTTAAATGAAACTTACATGAATTTTGGTTTTGAGGGTACTGTTCATGAAACTAGTGAATTGTTTCATTTTTACTTAATGTCATTTTATCGTGTTTTTCGTGAAATGATCTGTGGCGTTATCATTTATTGTTCCATAGGTTTAGATTGTTCTGACAGTTTAGATTATTGTGATTAGTTTACTTGAAAAAAAATTTAGTGGCTATATTATTTCGTGAAACGTGCCTTCAATGTCACATCAAGTTTTTCATGTTTAATGGCCATTTACTATTAGTTATAGTAATTGGAATTTACATTTGCGTGACACTGTTAGCTATTGGCATTTGTTTTATTTTCTCCGATAACTTAGATATTAATTTTGTTAGCATTCAAATTTGAAATCCAATAAGATTTCCTATTACTGTTTTGCATTTGGCTATTAGTGAAATATTTGTTTTCCTGTGTGAAACTAGTTAATTGAGTTCACTTTTGAAATTAGTGTGACATACGAGACATCTCAGTTAACGTGAAAGGTGCTTTGCTGATAAATAAATTCACATTTGAAATTCTCATAATATTATGTTATTGAATTCTTTATGAAATTATTGATATTGCTGATTTTTTATTAAACTTATGATTGGGCCTTTAAATTATTGGCCTTATTAGTTAGTTTTCATATAGTGCACCTTCAACATCTTTACTATGCGTTTCAACTGAAGTTTAAGCTTTGTAAAAGCTAGTATGTTATTTGAATTTTTTCTTGGCAATTAAAATAAAAATACAGAAGGCTTAAGTGACATGCAATATATACATATGCTTTTATGATGCACAAAGTTAGTTGTTATTATTTTCGAAAACCAGTGGTGTTAATGGCACGATTTATAAGTTTGTTTTGACTGATTTCTATTTCTGAAATATTTTGGATTGTTAGCGTGAATTGTGGTATATTCAGATTTGCATATTAATATATAGTGATTCTTGAAATTCATTCAGACTTTCAGTTACTGTTTCACATTTGGCTTTTAGTAAAACAATTGGTGTTGTGAAATAAATGGATTATCATTTTTATTAGATCGGGTCTCACATTTGCATATCCATATAGGTTGAAACTTTTGATTGGGCCCCTACATTTTAGAATTTAACTTAATACTATTCATGTTCTGTATAAGTTTTGAGATTCCTAAAACTGATACATTGTTGTTCCAATATTTAATTAGTTAACATGAATTCATCCTTTTGGTTTTTATGGGAACTACGCAATTTTTGACTTTTGAATTATTTCACTGTGGTGGAATATTATTGGTCTATGTTTTAATTTCTCTTATTTGGAATTGTGTAAACTGAATTTTGATTCAGATTTGGTGTTGACATTAGTTTTGTTTATTGGACTATAAATTTGGGCATGTAAATTATTGAACATTTGATTTTTATTTTAGTGAAAATTGTTTGGACTTTTGCATAGTTTTGTGAAATAAGTTCACATGAGTATGTCTCATAATTAATAAACTTGGTCCCTTTTGGGATATTTTAGTGGGTTTTCACATTTCACATTTTGGATATAGTGAGATTGGTTTCATATTTCATTTGGCTACATGGTTCTTCAATGTTTTATTTAAATTGGGACATTTATGACTTGTTCACCATCAATGGTTTTTGGCAGTGCGAAAACATTGTTGCCATATTTTTAGTCTCATTGATTGCAGTGTATTGCATTGTGACTTGTGATTGACAATAGAATAAATGCAATTAAGCATATTTTGCATTGAGATTTTTTATTGTAGCTTAACATATAAAAATTAATATTTACTCTATTTTGGTGGTGCAATTGGATCATTTTATTGAATAAAATGGAGTAAAACTACTGTATAATTTGGCATTAATTGCATGTGACAAAAGGAAATTAAATGGGTATAACGAATTCTGAACCCATGACTGAAGGTTAATATTTATGCACCGTGTGAATTAAATTAGGCATGTTTTTATGTCATGTATTATAATGATTTGATTGTATGTGTTAATTAAAGTTTCATTATACATACAATATTGAGATGAATAATTTGAATATTTTGGTATTATTGCTTATGGTTTGAAGCAATAATTCGGGTTTGGAAATTAATGTCAAGTGATCCATATAATTTCATTTAATTAGGGATTAGCCTTAACACCCTTAATTATTTCAATTATATATTGAGAGTCTTTGGATCACAGAAATGGTGTGACATTAGTTGTAATTCATCATACAAATATAATAAGAATTCTTGTATGATTTGTTGTGACAAAATTTGTTGGATTGACAAATGCAATATAATTTCTAGAAACACATGGTGTGAAGTGTTTCATGTTTCTTAACCTTTGAAATCTTCGTTTATAGGGGTGATTTTGTTGATGGGTGCTTGCTTTAGCAATCGGATTACGGCTGTGAGCCCTTCCATTACAGGTCACCTTCTTATTTTTGACTTGAATCTTCATTTTTTTGTTTTCTGTCAATATGTGAATGAGCTAATTATTCTCCAGATTTTGGTTCTGTCAATATGGGATTGATTGTCAGAGTTAAAATTGTTAACTTTATGGATAGTTGTGTCGTCATGTCCATGTATCCTACTCTATGGAACATGCTTGAGATCCTTGCAATTTAAGGTTGCTATGTCTTTTCTGATATGTTGATCCGTGCTTCATAAAAAAGGAGTTTGATTTGGGAGACCCATTGGATTGTTAGACTCTAGATTTGGTCCTTAATGTGAATTGTAGTTTTTCTATCCCCTTGAAATTCCCACTCAGGGTCAGTTTGGTATGGGAGTAAAAATAGGGGTGAAAAGTCTTTGGATGAGTTTTCAATACAATTTTAGTAATAAAACAAATCGTTGAATTTTTCACCTTCGTTTTTAACCCCATTCCGAACTGATCAGAGGTAATGTTTTCTGTAAGATAATTCCTCCAAAATGTAATCTGAGTCCGAGGGAAATTCTTGTTAAGACAACATAAGGATAATTCTGGGGTTTTGTGGAAGTCCATGTAAATTTGGTATTATGAGTGATGACTTTGTTTATTATAAGGCCAATGATGGTGAGTGAGTCCTTCTTAAGTTGATTTTCTTGGCATTGATGTAGGGTTCACTTCTAGAAGTGTAAGCAGGAGTGGCCATGACATCAGCTCAAATAGCAGTAACTCATCAGCCTCCATATCTGTCACTTCTAGAAGTGAGGGTGAGATCTTGCAATCTTCCAATTTGAAAAGCTTCAGCTACAGTGAACTACGAGCAGCCACAAGAAATTTTTGCCCAGATAGTGTCTTAGGGGAGGGTGGATTTGGTTATGTTTTTAAGGGCTGGATTGATGAGCATTCACTTGCAGCTACCAAATCAGGAATCGGCATGATTGTTGCTGTAAAGAGGCTTAACCAAGAGGGCTTCCAGGGTCATAAAGAATGGTTGGTCAGTATCAATTCTTCTCTGGATACTCCTTTAGTTTCCTCTCTGATGCATATTATTCTGGCTTCAAACTTTATTTCATTGTATATTAACAAAATTCTAGGCAACTACTAGCTTTTTTTGGATACTCTTTCATTTTCCCGGTATGATCTCGTTTGGGGGATTCTCTGTGGAACTGTATGTTTATTCTCATTTGATCTTATTGGCATTGTTGGCCAATTCCTGTAACTTTAATAGCTCACTTTGGAAGGACTTGACTATGATACTGAAGTTCAATCATTTTCTAAGAATAAGAAAACGTTAAAACATATAAGTTTATGTGCATGCATGTTATTGCGGTAACATAGGTATTCAACCACTTCAATTGAACATTATATATACTCCATCTTACCGCAATTGAAGTTGAAGGGAATGAAAATTTTAAGGAGGTAAGATGGAGTATATATAATGTTCAATTGAAGTGGTTGAATACCTATGTTACCGCAATAACATGCATGCACATAAACTTACATGTTTTAACGTTTTCTTATTCTTAGAAAATGATTGAACTTCAGTATCATAGTCAAGTCCTTCCAAAGTGAGCTATAAAGTTACAGGAATTGGCCAACAATGCCAATAAGATCAAGTGAGAATAAACATACAGTTCCACAGAGAATCCCCCAAACGGGATCATACCGGGAAAATGAAAGAGTATTCAAAAAAAGCTAGTAGTTGCCTAGAATTTTGTTAATATACAATGAAATAAAGTTTGAAGCCAGAATAATATGCATCAGAGAGGAAACTCAAGGAGTATCCAGAGAAGAATTGATACTGACCAACCATTCTTTATGACCCTGGAAGCCCTCTTGGTTAAGCCTCTTTACAGCAACAATCATGTCGATTCCTGGTTTGGTAGCTGCAAGTGAATGCTCATCAATCCAGCCCTTAAAAACATAACCAAATCCACCCTCCCCTAAGACACTATCTGGGCAAAAATTTCTTGTGGCTGCTCTTAGTTCACTGTAGCTGAAGCTTTTCAAATTGGAAGATTGCAAGATCTCACCCTCACTTCTAGAAGTGACAGATATGGAGGCTGATGAGTTACTGCTATTTGAGCTGATGTCATGGCCACTCCTGCTTACACTTCTAGAAGTGAACCCTACATCAATGCCAAGAAAATCAACTTAAGAAGGACTCACTCACCATCATTGGCCTTATAATAAACAAAGTCATCACTCATAATACCAAATTTACATGGACTTCCACAAAACCCCAGAATTATCCTTATGTTGTCTTAACAAGAATTTCCCTCGGACTCAGATTACATTTTGGAGGAATTATCTTACAGAAAACATTACCTCTGATCAGTTCGGAATGGGGTTAAAAACGAAGGTGAAAAATTCAATGATTTGTTTTATTACTAAAATTGTATTGAAAACTCATCCAAAGACTTTTCACCCCTATTTTTACTCCCATACCAAACTGACCCTGAGTGGGAATTTCAAGGGGATAGAAAAACTACAATTCACATTAAGGACCAAATCTAGAGTCTAACAATCCAATGGGTCTCCCAAATCAAACTCCTTTTTTATGAAGCACGGATCAATATATCAGAAAAGCCATAGTAACCTTAAATTGCAAGGATCTCAAGCATGTTCCATAGAGTAGGATACATGGACATGACGGCACAACTATCCATAAAGTTAACTACTTTAACTCTGACAATCAATCCCATATTGACAGAACCAAAATCTGGAGAATAATTAGCTCATTCACATATTGACAGAAAAAAAATGAAGTTGCAAGTCAAAAATAAGAAGGTGACCTGTAATGGAAGGGCTCACAGCCGTAATCCGATTGCTAAAGCAAGCACCCATCAACAAAATCACCCCTATAAACGAAGATTTCAAAGGTTAAGAAACATGAAACACTTCACACCATGTGTTTCCAGAAATTAAATTGTATTTGTCAATCCAACAAATTTTGTCACAACAAATCATACAAGAATTCTTATTATAATTGTATGATGAATTACAACTAATGTCACACCATTTCTGTGATCCAAAGACTCTCAATATATAATTGAAATAATTAAGGGTGTTAAGGCTAATCCCTAATTAAATGAAATTATATGGATCACTTGACATTAATTTCCAAACCCGAATTATTGCTTCAAACCATAAGCAATAATACCAAAATATTCAAATTATTCATCTCAATATTGTATGCATAATGAAACTTTAATTAACACATACAATCAAATCATTATAATACATGACATAAAAATATGCCTAATTTAATTCACACGGTGCATAAATATTAACCTTCAGTTATGGGTTCAGAATTCGTTATACCCATTTAATTTCCTTTTGCCACATGCAATTAATGTCAAATTATACAGTAGTTTTACTCCCTTTTATTCAATAAAATGATCCAATTGCACCACCAAAACAGAGTAAATATTAACTCTTATATGTTAAGCTACAATCAAAAATCTCAATGCAAAATATTCTTAATTGCATTTATTCTATTGTCAATCACAAGTCACAATGCAATACATTGCAATCAATGAGACTAAAAATATGGCAACAATGTCCTATATGCCGCTTAAAGGACATTGAAAATGGAATGCATGTACCCTTACCAAAGACTGCTATTTTTGTGCCAAGGACTTGCCAAGCACCATGCTCAGCGAGCACCTTGAGAAAAGACTTTTTAGTCGTCTCATGCATGAGAGAGAAGATAGGGCAAAAGTTGAAGGGAATGAAAATTTTGAGGAGGTAAGATGGAGTATAGATAATGTTCAATTGAAGTGGTTGAATACGTATGTTACCGCAATAACATGCATGCACATAAACTTACATGTTTTAACGTTTTCTTATTCTTATGCAAGAAAGTAAATTGAAAGTAATAGTAAACTAATAATCTTCCGTAAAAGAACTCCAGTACTAAGAAACATGCAAAATATTATTCTTCTGATATTATTGTTATTGATCTTTATCAATTGTTTTTTCCTATATCCTTTTATAAAAAAATATATATAAAAATATATATTTTCTGATTTGCCATGTACTACTCCAATTTGCCAGGTTTTAGCAGCAGAACATCTAACTGTTAGAGTAGTATTATCTGTTGACAAACAATTGAAAGTGAAGAACGAGTTTCGGGACATCTTTTTGGAGGAAAACTATCCTGCTGAGTTCCCTTATAGATCAAAAGTAAGTACAAAGGTTAATATATGATTCATGCCAGGAACATTGAACAAGAAAGTGGAGGAGACTATGAAAGGGAGTTGAAGAAAGTGACAAAAAGAGCTTTAAAGGCCATGGGATATGTAAATCCTTCAAAAGGCACTGCCAAAGACATTCTAGTGATGCAGAAAGTATGTATTCCTTGTCTTTCAACTTGATCCATTTGTTAAAGTAGCTCTTCATAGTTGAATCTGCTTAAATAGCTTCAGCGTGTTATTTGAAAAATCTCCCTCATGGAATTTGAGCTAGTTATTTAATGAGATGCTGAATAACTCTTTAAGATTAGATGTAGTCGCGATAGTTTGCAAGGCTTAAAGAGAAGTCAAAGTTCAAGCTTTCATAATGAAGGGAATTAGTGCAATACTTTGAAGGATTAAGTTGTTAACTTCTTGGAATCATAGAGCTATAAGTTGTTCTTCATGAATATCATAACCATTCTTCCGCATGTTTTATACAGTGTCCTGCCCTCTTTCGTCCTATCCCACCTTTTATACCTTCCGGAGGGTAGTTTTGTGATGAGTAATTGATGTGTTAGATTTTGAACTAGTTATGGAAAGGTGTGATAAGTAATTTTAATGGTTAAATTCAACTTCCCTCGTTGTTCAACAAGAAAAGAAATGCAATCTCCCTTTGTATTTTCGTTGGTCCGTAAAAATCAAAGTGTTAATTTTTTACCATCCAATTATCCCTGTTACTAACTTAAAACTTAGTTCATCAAAGTGAAAGACCCTTATTTCATTTAATGGTTTCTATACGTCTTCTGTATTAAAATAAAAGTTTATAATCCATACTCATTGGAAATGTAACATCCCGTTCTAGAACCAATTTGTTAACATCACGTATGGCATTAGGCGCAGTTACAATCACAACAATTGAATTAAAGTACGGATAAACTTTTTCCTTTTTGCGTTAGTGAACGTTTATATTTAAAATCAAATCTGTAATTAAAACAATTCCAATAGCATCATAACTTAAACTATGTGTGGAACACCTAACGTAATTTTATTTAAACCATACGTTGCTACCCTAGTGTGCCAAGTAGTCCCCTTAGACCAACAAGGCTTATAAACTCATTTTTTTTTGTTATTAAACACTAAACATCTCCACTCTTTATTTATTTAAGAAATTCCTATACTACTTTTATGGTCCCCATCTTCCAATATTTTATATATCTCTTCTTTATCTACACGTAGGTTCAAACTGCGCTCAAATCGGAGCACTGTAGCCCAAGTTATGAATTTTCTACGAAACGAGTGTTGAACCAACTGGGCCCGGCGCAATTAGCGCCACTAAACAGAAGCTTTCCAGTCATTTGGCGCGAATGGCGCCAAAAATGCATTTTCCCACTGTATCTTGGCGTGATTAGCTCCACCTCGGCGCTAATAGCGCCAAGGTTCTGGAGATTATACCTAGCCTTAGTATTTTACCCCTAACTGGAGTTATACTTATCTGATCGATGCCATCTTGGTCTCGTTGGAAAGCTAAGAAAAAGATCTAAAACTTCCATCAAGGCACAATGGTCCAAATATATCATATAGGATATGAAAAATGGGAAACAAGACATGAAATCTTTATTTTTACATGGATTTTCAACCTAGAGGTCTTCTTTCACCTAATGGACAACATACAACCACTTTAATACATAATTCTTAGTCATTTCAAGGTATACATGTATCTAAAGAAGGATTCATGCCCTTCCATCACATATATATACAATAAGCACAATATTCAAGTGTCTCTAATACATAATCATGGGACTTAGATACAAAACACTATGATCAAATCTTTGGCTCCATCAACAAAAGAGATACCAAAGGAGATGAGCATAGGCTAAGTCCATCAAAATAGAGCATGGCATACATATAACAAATGGCTTTCAAATATCAATCCTATACATAAGAACTACAAAATGGCATGCATAACCCAAAATGATGCAAAATCTTCATGTATCAACTAGTCCAAGTATGGCCACTTGCCACCAGAGGCTCCGGCAACATCTTTACCTGAAAGGGGGTCCCCACAACATGGGGTGAGATATATAAATACATCTCAGTAAACCAGGGGTCCTTGGAGCATCTCTCCACCCCATAGTTCACTCACAGTATAATAGCAATAATCAGTAAATAATGCAATAAATACATATCCATGCAGTGTGTAAAAACATCTCCAGGAGACATCCCTCGAGCTCTCATGCCGTCCTAATGATACTCGGATGCAAAATAGTCCTACTGGTCAGCTAAACTACCAAGTATGAATTACGCATCGTCATGCAACATAAAAAACATAGGGAAACACCATCCTATGCCACACAAAATGCATACGCATACGTATAACAAAGCATTAAACTACCTTATTGTATATACAACACTATTAATAACCACTACCCATTTCGGGCTTGGTGGAACAATAAAGGGATCAATTCCCAAGGTCCGAAGGCTTACCTTAATGCTTCAATCTCAACCTTTGTTCTTCACCAACTCAAACAATCAAGCTTTATAATCAATACCAATTCAAGTGAGCTAATCAAGCTCCATAGCTTCCTCCAATGGTTGGTCCTTCAATGTTGGTTCACAAGGCTCAATCCTAGCCATCACATAGACACAATTAACATCCAACCAAACCATTGTTTACCAATGCAAGAAAATCCACAAACCAAGTATATAATCTTGCAATTTTCAAAGCATAATCAAATGACTAACTAAGTTAATTCCTACCATTTATTTATCATTTCTAACAACTTTTACAAAGGGCTTAAGCTTCAATCAAGCTCTAAACTACCCCACCATGCACCCAATTTCTCAAATAAAACCCTAACATACCCATCACCATAAAAATCATAGAAAAGCTTGTATCTAAACATGAACTCACCTAGAATCATGCAAGGAAGAGATTGCAAGCCTCCAAGTAAAGAAAATCACTCTCCAAGCTCCTCAATCACAAGTGGGTCACCACTTTCACCACCATTTTTCTCTCAATGCAAGGATTTTTGGTAGATTATGAATTAGGGGTTGTGTTTGTCTCTCAATTCTAAGAGAGATTGGTTCAAGAATCAAAGGATTTGGTTGAGAAATGGAAGAGTTGAGTTTTGAAGCTTCTCTCCAATAGTCTCTTTTCCCTCTCTTAGTCGCACGAAGAAGATGGAGCAAATGGGGTGGTTTTCATGTGTTTTGTCACTTAATGTAATAGCCCGTTGTACACCGGTATTGTTAACATTAATTATAATATTAAGCGAAGTTACAATCACAGCAATTCATTTATAAAAATGCGAATAAACTTTTTTCAATTATTACGCGAGCATTTGAAACAATGAAAGCGTAATAATTAAAAGCTGTGACTATAACTGTTAACTCTTGCGGAATACTTATTTTGACTATTTTTACATCTTACTTTACTTATTATAAGTTACTAAGGGGTTCCCATAAACCCACTTAGCCAATTTCTCAACTTTACGTTTTTACCTCTTCGAACATGGTTCACTCATTAATTTTCTGCGAACACACCGCTCTCAACCAGACCTTCCTCTCAGATTATATTTTTTTCTTACTTAATTTCCTTTCCAACAAGCTATCACACGCTCAATTCGGAGCTTGTTTGCTCCGGTTATCGCCGTTTGAAGTTGGACAAGCAAAACAGCCAACCAACCCCAAAACAGCTCAAACACCTCTCACTCCACGAATTATTGCAGAGAATCCTTTCATCCAATTGCTCTCAAATTTTTATTCTACAAACTAGACACCTCAATCTTCAATTTGATATATCATACGCTTAATTTGACTGAGAAGCAAAGCGGGTATAAAATTCCCAAAACAAGTCCAGAACTGCCACATGTGCAGCAAGCACATGAGCAGTCTGCGTTTCTCCATTTTTTCAGGTCGAAGACCAACCCAGATTTTTCCCAAATTTTGACACAAGGTATAGGACATCTCAACCTTCAAAATGGCGTATGGGACGTCCCTATCGGACCTCTATGGAGGGAGATATGCTCTCCCGAAGTTCGTCCAAATATGCCAATTCTACAGAAAATTTGCCAGAGTTTCCTTTGTTTTTCCTTAAATCCCCAAATTTGTACAAGCTCACTAATGCCTCAAATGTACCTAATAATCCAATAATAATCCAGTAATAATTCAATGGGTGGCACACACAAGGACCAACAATGCCTTGGGGCACTTACAACCCAATCCAGATTACATTTATTACACATATATTGCTTACTTTAAATTCCATACATAGTTTCAATCACTAACTTCAATTTCATGCATATTTTATCATACAAGTATTAATAACCTAAAATAGGCCTAAAGCCCTTCCATCATAATACTTCATGCATCCAAGTTATAATTAAAACACTTCACTTACATATTACAACTTACAATTTCATTTTTAAATTACAACTTTAATTACAAATCAACTCATAAACTTAAACAACATAACCACTAGACTTAAGCAAAATGGGATGAACAAATATGCAAAAGAAACTCATCCTACGTACATATGAGATGTTCATGCTCTAAGTCTAGCCTAGGCCACATGCCAACAAAATGCAAAATACTAAAGCACTCCACTGATCACTCTGCGCTCCAGCTCCACTGCTACCTCTTGAAATAAATGCCCCGAGACGGGGTGAGATATACGAATATATCTCAGTAACCCAGAGGTTCTGGAGAAAACTCCGCCCAATGGTTCACTTCGATGCATATAAATAATATAAAACAACATCACTTAAAACGGGATATAGCAAGGGATTTAGAGAAACTGGGGAATATCGAGATATAAAATACGACGAAGCGGGAATGGTAGCTACCAATACCACGCAACGTCCTCGGCATATATAAGCCTATGGGTCTCATCCAAGGTGTGTTCCAAGAAACACAACCAAGGTACCCCTTCCATCCATATACACCCGAGACATTCCTAGTGTGCTCCTATCCGGATCACACACCACGACCCTAGGTCAACTGGAACTCCCTCTCGGAGACCTATCCTGTGGAAGTCAGCACTGCCCGAAGGCTAACTGTCTACTGGCCAGAGACTCGATACATAAGTACCTACTGTGATAATGCATGCATGCTCATGTTGTTCTATACTACTCATATACACTTCCTACCGTTGCCATCAACTGGCAAGGTGGAACAGAAAAGGGGAACAAGCCCCAGTACCAAGAGGTTACCTGAATAATCCTCTCTACGTAGCTCCAACGCAATATATTTCTCGAGCTCGTTATACAACATAAATGCCTACACAGAGGACTTTCTCAATTAATTACTGTTCATATGAACACATGCAAGCTACTAATTCTACAAGCATGGTCCCAATTACTCACCTCAATCCCACTTAATCCAGGACCAAGGGCAATCCACCAATCTCACGGTTCGGGGTTCAAATCAACGTATGGCAACCTACAGTAACCATGTACGAATCGTCAATATATGGTAATTCTGTTAGAATACGAAAAATGTCTCAAACATCACTAAAACTTATAGAAACCAACACCCACTTCCACCTATAAATTTCCAACCATTCAAACATCTAAACGTTACCTTGTTTAACCTCCACCACACTACAAATCAGCTTGCAACTTTAATCTTTGGAGAACAACTTCATATCCTTGTAGGAAAGTTCAATGTTGAAGGGAAGGAGGCACGTATTTCACTAGAGTTGTCATGGTTTAGAAGAATGATTCATTTGCTTGAGGTTTTCATGGCTGTACGCCAGGAAGGAAGGAAACAAGGGACGGTGTTTGGAGGGTAAGAAAGAACCGACTTCAAGTTGAACAAGGATGGACGACTTTTCTCTTAGGCAGCCAGAATTGTTATAGTTTAGTATGTTCCAGACTCCACCGCTTGAATGAACTAGGGAATAGCCGACTTAAATTATCAACAAAGATGGACCGACTTTTTTTCTTAAGCAGTTAGAATTGTTGTTGTTTGTCGTGTCCTAGACTCCACCGCTTGGTACCTAACATCTATTGATTTTAATTTCGGTTGCCTTCTAATGAAGTAAGACTAGCGAATTTTGTCACACAGCACCGACTCTGTAATTCAAAGGAGTCAAAAATTGATTTGGAAAGCTAAGCCTTTCTATAGGTGGTTGCTTAATTAAATTATTATTATTTGACTACAAGGAACTAAAATTTACGTAGAGGTGCAGCAAAAGAATTTGGTCTTTTAATCAATCCATTTCATCTTATTTTTCTAATTATTACAGAAATTATCTAGTTAAATTAAAGGTATTCTAAACCCACTAATTCTACTAAACTAATTAATTATGCATTCTAAATCGTAATTAGACTTATTTCGTCTAATCATTAAAATAATTGTACTCTTTTCCTTTTTATTCCACCTTTAATATATTAATCTTTAAACTTAAAAACACGAGGTGTTATATTCACCCTACCTTTTAGAATTTTGTCCGCAAAATTAAATCATACCTGCCAGCCAACTCAGGATACAACTGGAGAATCTCATCCTCCCGCTCCCAAGTAGCCTCCTCTCCCTCCCGCTGAATCTTTAACATTGGTATAACTTTGCTTCTTAGCTTCTTTTCACTGCGGTCAAGGACCTCAATTGGACCTATAGGAATCTTTAAATTCTCTCTAATTTCAATATCGTCTGGTATCACCACATGTGATTCATCCGGAATATAACGCCGCAGCTGCGATACATGAAAAACATCGTGCAGATTTGACAACCGTGGGGGCAAGGCAAGCTGATAGGCCACTAGGCCCACTCTTTTCATTATCTGATACAGCCCAATAAAACAAGGACTCAGCTTCCTCACGCCCAATACACGGCCAACACCCGTAACTGGAGATAACCTCACAAATACATGATCACCTTCTTCAAATTCCAGCGGTCTGTGCCTATTATCATAGTAACTTTTCTGCCGATTCTGTGCCTGTTTAAGTTTTTCTCTGATCATTTCAATCTACGCTGTAGTTTCTTGCACAAAATCCGGTCCAAATCTCTCTTTATCACCTACCTCTGTCCAACAAGTAGGAGTACGACATCTCCGCCCATACAATGCCTCATACGGTGCCATGCCCAAACTGGAGTGAAAACTGTTATTATAAGAGAATTCCACCAGTGATAAATATCTGTCCCAAGCAGTACCCTACTCCAGTGTGCAAGCTCTCAACATATCCTCGAGTGTCTGTATGGTCCTCTCAGTCTGACCATCAGTCTGCGGGTGATACGCAGTGCTCAACCTGAGCTGAGTGCCAAAAGCCTGCTGCAAGGCTCCCCAAAAACGAGAAGTGAATTTCGGGTCCCGATCACTAACAATGCTAACCGGTATCCCGTGGAGCCTTACAATCTCCTTTACATATAACTTAGCTAGTTTCTCTGTAGAGAAATCCACTCGCACTGGCAGAAAATGTGCAGACTTCGTAAGCCTGTCCACTATTACCCAAATTGAATCGTGACCAGCCTGAGTCCGAGGCAAACCAACAACAAAATCCATGGAGATGTTCTCCCATTTCCACTCTGGTATATCCAACGGCTGAAGTAACCTTGCAGGTTTCTGATGTTCTATCTTAACTTTCTGACAAATTAAGCACCTTGACACATACTCAGCTACATCCTTCTTCATCCCAGGCCACCAGAACTTAGTTTTCAGATCTTGATACATTTTTGTGGCACCTGGGTGTACAGCATACTGACCCTTATGGGCCTCAAACATTACCTCATCTGCTAATTCTTTGGGCACTACAACTCTGCCCTGATACATTAATAGACCCTGTTCATTCACAGATATTCCACTTTGCCCTTTCAAATACTTGACACTGTCATTTCGTACCTGTGTTTCTTTAATATTCTCATACAATTTATTTTCCACCCGTAAGCACTTAAATTCTTCCACACTACCAATAAAGACATCCGTCAATTTCAAATCACGGAATTGTTCAAGCACTTCGTTATCCCACAAAATCAACTGGGACACACTAACAGACTTCCTACTCAAGGCATCTGCCACCACATTAGCTTTACCCGGATGGTATTTCAGCTCAAAATCATAGTCTTTTAAAAATTCAACCCATCTTCGCTGTCTCATATTCAAGTCTTTCTGAGCAAACAAATATTTCAAACTTTTGTGATCACTGAATACAGCAAATTTCATCCCACACAGAAAATGCCTCCAGATTTTTAAGGCAAATACAATGGCAGCAAGCTCCAAATCGTGTGTCGGATAATTCTCTTCATGAGGCTTCAACTGCCTCGAAGCATAAGCAACAACTCTTTTTTCTTGCATCAGCACACACCCCAAAACTTTCTTGGAAGCATCACAGTATAATTCAAACTCACCTTCCAGATCGGGGAGGGTCAACACAGGAGCAGTAGTCAACTTCTCTTTAAGGTCTAGAAAACACCTCTCGCATTCCTGGGTCCATACAAAAGGAGTATCCTTTCGTGTCAATCGGGTCAATGGCAGTACCATTGTAGAAAACCCCTCAATAAACCTCCGATAATATCCAGCAAGACCGAGTACATAACAGTACCATTGTCAATCGGGATCTCGGTAACAGTTTTTGGTCGTTCCCAGTACATAACAACATCAATCTAATTTGGATCCATCGTAACACCCCTCTCAGAAATAACATGACCCAGTAACATGGTTAAGTGACTTTAACCGGGTATGAGCTCATCTATCTATTCAACTTCGTTCTCTTTCAAACTTTACCCAAAGGTCTGGAATATTTTTCTAGGAATATTTCCACTTTTATTTTTATATTTTGAGTACTTTTGTCTACACCTATTTTTACCCCATAATTTTCACTGAGTGCACTTTTTATCTCAAAAGTGACCCTAAATCATTTAATTAGGCCTTATGCTTAATTTTACTCACTAATACATGCTTAATTACTTAATTACATGTAATTTACTAATTAATTAGGCTAGGGCTATTATAGTCACCCCACCTTTTAGCGATTTTGTCCGCAAAATCAAGAACATACTTGTCCTTAAACTCAGGATATTGCCGGAGAAGCTCGTCCTCTCGCTCCCAAGTGGACTCTTCAGGTGTCCTTCCTTCCCATTGGACTTTCACCATAGGAATGGATTTATTCCTCAACCTCTTCTCATCTCTTTCGAGTATCTTCAGTGGCCCAACTGGAGTTTTCAAATTTTCCCGAATCTCAACATCGTCAGGTTGAACCACATGAGAAGGATCAGCTACATACTTCCTTAGCTGAGAAACATGGAATACATCGTGCAAGTTTGATAATTTAGGGGGCAAGACAAGCTGGTAGGCAACCGGTCCTACCCTACGTAGAATCTGGTAGGGTCCAATAAATCTCGGGCTCAGCTTCCTCACTCCAAGGGCTCGTCCCACACCCGTAACCGACGACAACTTTAAAAACACATGATCTCCCTCTTCAAACTCCAGAGGTCGATGCTTGAGATCATAATAACTCTTTTGGCGATCTTGAGCTTTTTTCAGAAGATCCCTAATCATTTTAATCTGCTTAGTGGTCTCCTGAACAAAATCCAATCCAAATCGCTCTGTGTCCCCAACCTCTGACCAGCTAGTAGGTGTCCTACACCTGCGGCCATACAAGGCCTCGTAGGGAGCCATATCCAGACTAGTATGGAAACTATTATTATATGAAAACTCAACCAGCGAGAGATATCGATCCCATGCAGTACGTTGCTCCAGGGTGCAAGCCCCCAGCATATCCTCCAACATCTGAATGGTCCTCTCAGTCTCAACTGAGTGCCAAGAGCCTCCTGCAATGCTCCCCAGAAGCGAGAAGCGAACTTCGGATCTCGATCACTAACAATGCTCTCAGGCACCCCATGAAGCCTCACAATCTCCTTCACATAGAGCCTAGCTAATCTTTCAGTAGAGAAATCTACCTTGAACTGGCAAAAAGTGTGCGGACATTGTCAATGTATCCACAATTACCCATATAGAATCATAACTAGCCTGAGTTTGCGGCAAACCCACTACGAAATCCATTGAGATACTCTCCCATTTCCATTCAGGAACATCCAGAGGTTGCAACATACCAGAAGGCTTTTGATGCTCAATCTTGACCTTCTGACAAATGAGACACTTAGAGACGAATTCGGCAATGTCTTTCTTCATACCAGGCCACTAAAAATTAATCTTTAGGTCCTGATACATCTTTGTAGCTCCTGGATGGATAGTGAATTGACCCTTGTAGGCCTCTGTCATCACTTCCTCTGCCAACTGCCTAGGGACAACAATACGACCTTGATATAATAGTATGCCCTCCTCATTGTAGGATACACCACTCTGACCTTTCAGTCGTTTAGCACTTTCATTTTGCAGTTGAACTTCTTTAATTCTGGTCAACATTTCATTTTCGATTCTTGTAATTTCGATGTCACAAATTCTGCCTGGAAAGACTTCAGATAATTTCATGTCTCTAAACCTCTCAATCACATCATAATCTCTCATCATCATGCTAGCTACGCTCACAGATTTTTGGCTCAATGCGTCAGCTACAACATTAGCCTTGCCGGGATGATATTTCAATTCGAAATCATAGTCCTTTAAGAACTCAGTCCACTGTCGTTGTCTCATATTCAACTCCTTTTGATCAAACAAGTACTTCAAACTCTTGTGGTCACTAAATATGGCAAACTTCATTCCATGCAAGAAATGCCTCCATTGTTTCAACCCAAAACTATCGCAGCAAGCTCCAAGTCGTGGGTCGGATAGTTTTCTTCATGCGATTTCAGTTGCCTTGATATGTATGCCACTACTCGCTTATCTTGCATCAGCACACATCCCAATCCCTTTTTAGAAGCATCGCTGGATAATTCAAATTCACCTTCCGGGTCAGGAAGTACTAACACCGGAGCAGTCGTCAATTTCTCCTTCAGATTCTGGAAACATTCCTCGCATTCCTACGTCCAAATAAACGGAGTATCCTTCCGAGTCAAACGGGTCAATGGCAAAACCATTGCAGAAAATCTTTTAATAAATCTCTGGTAATAACCGGCCAAACCCAGAAAACTCCTTACTTTCATTACAGTTTTGGGTCTCTCCCAATCAATAACTGCCTCTATCTTGCTAGGATCAACCGCCACTCCATCAGCAGAAATGACGTGACCCAAGAATTGCACTTGAGAAAGCCAAAATTCACATTTTGAAGGCTTTGCATACAACTATTTCTCTCTAAGAATTTGCAACACAGTTCTCAAGTGATCCGCATGCTCTTCCTTACTCTTGGAATATATTAGGATATCATCAATAAACACAATCACGAATTGCCTAAACTTGATGCTAGGTTCATATGATTTCCTCATTCATTAGTGTTTTCATGCAAAATAATATACATCTTTGAATTATGTTCCTTTTTCAAGTCCTCGTGGATGATATCCCTTCTGATACTAAGGAGAATGATATCATCCTTAATAATGGATTATTTGAGATTAGGCATAACTTTTTGAGTTTCTGCCAAAAGAATCATTTTCAGTTTGACACACTCCGCCGTGCCAAGTATTCCTCAATGATGATCTTGCATCATCTAAATAATTTTCTTGTTGTTCCATGTAGCATTTGCTGTAACAATAATGTATTCCAACAAAGCTAGAAATGTGAGATTTTCCGTGACTTCACTGTCTGCTCTGCATGCTATGAGAAGAGAGGTGCTAACTGCCATACACACAAGTTGAGGCAAACTTGTTCAACAGCAGAACGTCGGTCAGAGAATCAAGAGTTAAAGCAGGATCCTGTATGGGTATGACCTAGTTTGCAATAATGTATTTTTTTTATCACTGGTTTGTTCTAGATTTTTGTTCAAACCTTCCTCTTTTTTGTGGTTTTTATAATTTTATTTCCCCCTTTTTCCTTGTCATAACATGTACACTTGCTGACTTACCATGTAATTGGTCACGCAGATGCAGGAATTTGTACAAGTTTTACAGCATGCATTTCAATGTCGCCCAACTAAAACTCAGCCCTGCTCTTATCCAAACTGCATTAAAATTAAAAAAATGTTCTCTCATGTCAGTAAGTGCGCTATTAAAGCTGCTGGGGGCTGCCAGTATTGTAAGAAGGCATGGTTGGGACTAGCTGCACACTCGAAGAATTGTAGGGACTCAGAATGTCGCGTCCCACGTTGCAAGTGTGTTACTCTTTCAGCATATAACCTGCACTCAATATTTGGATAAATTGTGCATAAATATCCATTCATTGATATTTATGTTAATTTTGCAAGGATCTGAAGAAGCATGCAGAATGGATAGCGATGCAATCTGAATCTCAACGTAGAGCTGCAATTGTAGAAACCAAAAGTGCACTAATGAATCAATAAATTCTGGAGTACAGTAAGTCAAATGTCTAGCTGATAATTTGTAAAGTTGTAAATTTTGATGAAGTATACATAATTTTGTTGAAGTTTGTATAGTTGCGTGGTCAATAATTTTGGCATTGGTGATAAGTTGTAATTCTTGGTATTCTGATATAATAACCCTTATTGAAATTTGGCAATGTGGCAATATGAAATTTGGCATTGGATTATCCAATTTTTTCAAGGTCTTAATCTAATTTATCAAGAATAAAGGTTTTAATTGTGGTCCTCAACTGCAACTACGCCATAAACCATTAGAAGGATAATGGGCATGATATAGTATTAGTTAATTCACGCTCTTATTTTCTCATTTTGAGGTTATTTATCTTGCAACACAAAAAGGAAATGTTTGTTTGCAATGTCATTAATTTTTTACGTTTTTTTGAATTGCAATCATTCTGGATGGAGAACCAGACAAAAATATAAAAGTAAAGCTTTGGTTGTTAATGGAGTTGACTAGACAGATGAGCTTATACCCAGTTGAAATAACTAACCTATGTTAAGTGACAAAACAAAGACAAAACTCACCCATTGCATTCTTTTTCTCACTACAAAAAAATATGCATATAGTGGGGGTCATATGTACAAATAGTGGGGGCCTTAAACCTCCACATAGTACATTTGTAGCATTCAACCAACACGCTGGTATGACGTTCGCCACAACATATGTTGTAGCATTTGAATAAAATCCTAAAAAAAGTTTTATATTTGTGCAGGTCCAAGAACGCCAGAAAATAAAAATAAAAATTACAAAATTTTTGACATTTGTAACTGTTACCGAAAGGATATAAGACGCAAAATTATTTTAACATTGTGGCGTTCAAAAAGGATGCCAAAATTTACATCATTTACTGGAGGTCAAAATTGAACTCCACTAAATGACCCCCAAAAATTGCTTATTTTTTTGTAGTGATCTTCGTGAAAATAGGGAGAGGGAGATTGGTAGCCATTGTTGAAGAGCTCCATCTTGCAACTTTTCCATTTCTTGACCAAACCACTTGGTTCTTGGACCAAAATTGTATAGAATCTCAAGCCAAACACAATCCATAGATTAGTGTAAAGAACCAATTCAACCCAAAAGCTTAAGTTATTAGGTGAGGCTACATTAATGGTTTTATATATCTCAACATGCCCCCTCACACGAGAGCCCACTGGGCTTGAAGGGTGGACAATGCACAAGCCCACCTACCTGTGCGAACAAAGAAATTCCACTTGAAAGAAAGTGGGGGTGGCGAGAATCGAACCCGAGACACGAGGCTTTGATATCATGTAAAAAATCAATTCAACCCAAAAGCTTAAACTATTGGGTGAGGCTACATTAATGGTTTTATATATCTCAACAATTAGATTCTCTTGAAATCAAGTGTGTAGTGAGAAAAAGTGAGAGGAAAGTGGCGCCCTAACTTGGAGAAGGAAGCTTGGAGTGGCTCATTGGTTGATTTAAGGCTTGGAATCTACTCCCTAGGAGATTCTAAGACTACCCATGGTAAGAGATCCCACTTTCATTAAGTTTTGTGGTAATGGGTATGTTAGGGTTTTTTTTTAAGAAAATGCATGAATAGTGTGGTATGTTAGAGTGAGATTGAAGTTAAATTCCTTTGTAAAAGTTGTTAGGAATGATAAATAAACAGTAATAGTGAAGTAAAGTAGTCATTTGGTTATTGTTCAATATTTTAAAAAAATTCATGCTTGAAATATTGAGTTTCTTGCATTGTTGAGCCATGGTTTGGTTGGATGATTGATTGTGTCCATTGTGGTGATAGGATTGAGCCTTGTGGACCAACATTGGAGGACCGACCATTGGAGGAAGCAATGGAGCTTGATTAGCTCATTAAAATTAGTAAGTTCATGCCTTAATTGTGGTGTGAATTTGGTTGTTGGTTCATGAATATTGATATATTCTTGGATGAAATAGATTGATTGCATTGCACCTTTGTGTAGGTGTTTTTTTGTGAGATTGTTGGTAATAATTGTAAAGCTTGATTGTGCACATTGGTGGTGAACAAAGGTTGAGTTGGAAGTAAATTGAGGTAAGCCTTCGGACCTTGGGTGTTGATCCCTTTATTGTTCCACCAAGCCCGGAATGGATAGTGGTTGTTGATAGTGTATGTAAATGCAATAAAGTAGTTTAATGCTTTGTTATACGTATGTGTATGCACTGGGTGTTTGATAACACATATTTTGTTACACTTATTTATTACTCTTGGTTGGTATTTTTAGGATTTATTTGAATTAAATAACGATCTTTTTGGTCAAATCAGAATTCTAGATTTTAATTGGGTTTAATTGATTTTCGTCATAATTTTCCAGATTTACACTACTTTTTGTATTTTGACCATATCTCACTCTACCGATGTCTGATTGACTCCGTTCTTATTGTGTTTTGTAGCTAACAGAAAAGGATACAATCTCTATTTCAGCTATTGAAGCCCAATTCGAATGGGAACATGGTCGAACCCTGAGCCCAATATGATGTGTTTTTGTTGGAATTTTATTTTGACGTTTGGACTTGTAAATCAGATTAGAACCCAATGTGTTTAGGGCCCAAGGCCATGTTTTAATGTTTTATTTTATTTTATTAATTTTTTATTTTATGTATAGGCCGAAGTGGTGAAACCCTGCCCGTTCTGAATGTGGGTTATTTAAGAAAAAATTTAGGATACTCTTCGGCAGTCAGATTTTGGAATTGAACAATTATTTTGAGTTTTCTTTATCGAAACTCTGCACTCTTTCTTTTAATCTTCTTCTTTTCTTATTTTATTTTGAATGATGTTTAACCTCGCGATGCTAGGCTAAACACCTTTAATCAATCTAAGGTTAAAGGTTCGTTAGTTTATTTCAGAGGATATGTTTATAACTTTTTTAATCAGTTTTGTTTTTTCCCAATTCAGGTTGAATATCATGCGATTGTAGGTATTCAAACTGAATAATGCGATTGCATTCTATAAGGGAAAATTCATCATTAGATTTAATGGTCAGATTAATTTACCCGATGAACATAAGTTGAACAGATCAAAACTACTGTGATCGCATAGTTGAGATACTGTATTCAACCAAACGCTAGGCGATAGTCTAGAGAGGGTTTCCATTTGAATTTGAGGATTCCGAATTCGATTGTGGTTAATCACAAATTGATAATTTTATCTTTTTATTCAATGACGAAAAGAATTAATGAATCCTAATTCCTTAGGTTGATTTCTTTTTAATTTTGATTTTCGAATCCCAATTTTAATTCTGTTTTTATTTAAATATTAAATCAACAAAATCCCCCTTTCCTTTTATATTTTATTTTACAAAGCGTTTCTGATTCCAAGAAGGTTCTTTGGGAGACGATCCGAGTTGCCCTATCACTACAAACCTAAAGCTCGGTAATTTGCGTGAGGTCGAAAGCGCACGTCAGATTTGGCGCCGTTGCCGGGGAATCTGCACGTCAATAGCGTTGTTTCTCTTTCCCTAATCTTTCTCTAATTTTTCTGTTTTCTTGTTCTGTTTCTTTTTGTTCTTCTTTTTCTTTTAAATTTCATTTTTCTGTTCTGTAAAAAAAATTAATATTTTTCGTTTTCTGCAATTTTCGCTTTTCTGTTTCTGTTTCTGTTTCTGTTCCTTTTTTCTGTTTCTGTTTCTGTTTTTTGTTTTCTAATTCTGATTTTGTTTTCTAATTTCTTTTAATTTTCATTTTTTGTTTCTGTTAAAAAAAGTAATTTGTTTTTGATTGATCTGGTTCTGTTTTTTGTTTTCGTTATTTTTTTGATTCATTTTCTGTTTAGGACTTCTATCTACATATTGCATTTACATCTGTTTCATATTTTTGCATTTTGTTTCTGTCTGCAAAATTCTGTGTCATTTTTCTGCATCAATTCTGAATTCTGTGTGCGTTTAAATTAGTTTCGTTTTTCTGCATTCTGTGTGCGTTCTGTTTTGCCTTGTTCTCCAGTTTCTTCGTTTGCATTATATGTTCTGCACCTCTTTTCTGCATCAAATTTTGCATCTGCTACTGCATCTTGTCTCATTTATTGTTTTTCTGCATTATTGCTGTCTAAGAGATTGTTTCAGGAGTTCTATTCCAAAAGGAATTCGACTTTTTGAGCATAAGCCACGCTCTAGAAGGGCGTGAGGTCACCCTTATTTTTGCCAAATTCTGTCGTTTACTAACCTGTTTTAGTGTTTTTTTGTCATTTCAGGACGTATCAGATATTTCTGCTCTTGTTCAACTTGCTCTGATCGATCTAAAAATTGGTGAAGTGAAGGAGGCAGTCATCCCAGACAAAAGTCATAACTCTTCATGATGAAGGCCCAATTTTAGCCAAATTCCTTCGTTTGCTATTTTATTTTATTTTCGAAAAGAATTAATTTGATTTTTGAGTCTGTAGGGTCGATTAGACTTTAGGAGAGTTTGTCCCATAGCGTTCTGAGGTCATTTGATATTTTTCGTAGATTTATTTTTGCTTCTGTTTGCTATTTTCGATAGTTTTTGTGTCTTATCGTATGTTTTGTGATTTTACTGTTGTATGCCTGTGCCTGTGATGCATGACTAGGAGTACTACTAGTGTTGATGATTTATATTCATATGACCATAAGATAAAGAGATCATTGCATGTTGCTAGTAGAGTTCGTAGGTTGACTTACAGTAGTGCTATTCTTGAGCATACCTTAGAGTCTGAGTCTATTGAGTCTGAGTCTGTTTATTCAAGTCCTTCACATAGTGTATATTCAGTTGGTAATTTATTTAATTCTGAAGTTATGGATAATAGAACACTTAAGCAATTGGCTACCCCTAATGTTAACAATGAACAGCCTTTATGTAATCATTATCCTGACCTTGATGTGTTTTTTGAGCTCAAATTTGGACTGATCCATTTGTTGCCCAAATTCCATAGTCTTGCAGGTGAGGATCCACATAAGAATCTCAAGGAGTTCCAAGTGGTATGCAATACCATGAGACCACAAGGATTGGCTGTACTACCTGCCACCGTTATCCATTGCAAGCTGGGCTGACATGTCTACATTATTCCTTGAGAAGTATTTTACTTCATCAAGGGCCACTGTAATCAGAAAGGAAATCAGTGGAATAAGGCAAGCAAATGGAGAAAATTTGTATGAATACTGGGAGCGGTTCAAGAGACTTTGCGCGAGATGTCCATATCATCAAATTCCTGACCAGTTGCTTATTGTTTACTTCTATAAGGGATTTCTATATATGGATAGGAACCTAATTGATGCTGCCAGTGGAGGAGTTCTTGTTGCAAAACACCCGATGAAGCTAAGACATTGATCTCAAACATAGCTGCAAATGCTCAACAGTTTGGAACGAGAGCCAATAGCAGTGCTGTGTACCAGGTGCAAGCGACTCCGACCCGGCCTTCAGCAGTGGCATCAAGTACTGACAATCAGAGAATTGAAAATAGACTTGATGAACTAGCAACCATGGTGAGACAATTGGCAGTTACCCAGACAGTCCAAACTTTTGCTCCACAGTCTGGCAATCCATGTGGCATATGTGGTGACCCATTTCACCCCACTGATGCTTTCCCTTCTCTGCAAGAGGCCCCAATCCCTGCAGATTAGTTAGTAGCTGCAGTCTTTCCTGGGAAACCACAGTTCCAGCAGCAGAATAATCCATTCTCCAACATAAACAATCCTGGCTGGAAGAATCATCCTAACCTCAGATGGAAACAGAATCAGCAAAATGTTCCATATCAGCAGAGTCAGCAAAATGTTCCATATCAGCAGAAGCAACAGTTCATCCCACAGCAGAGACAAAACTTTCAGCAAGCTGCTCCCCAATAGATGCAACAACAACCACCAGTGCAGCAGCAAAATAGTGGCAGTGGTCCTTCCTTAGAGGACTTAATGAAACAGATAGCCAACAACAATCTAGAGTTTCAACAGAGGACAGAATCCACAATCCAAAATTTGCAGACACAGATTGGGCAATTGGCGACATCAATGAACCAGGCTCAACCTTCCAACAACTCCCTTTTCATCACAGACAGTTCCAAATCCAAAGGGAACCGGTAATGTTAGTGCTATTTCTCTGCGGTCTGGCAAAATACTGGAGGAGCCAACCCAAGCTGCTGTTGAGTCATCCCAGGGAGGTGACACTAGTGCAAGGAAGCAGAACACTGATACGTCTGATATCCACATCCCCTTGCCTTTCCCTCAAAGAGCCACCCAGTCTAAGAAGCAAGCGAAAAAAGCTCAGTATAAAGAGATTCTTGACACCTTTAGAAAAGTAGAGGTAAACATTCCACTCTTGGATGCGATTCAGCAAATTTCAAGATATGCCAAGTTTCTGAAGGAGTTGTTCACTTACAAGAGTAGGCTGAAAGGATATGAGCGAGTTAGCGTCAGTCAGAATGTGTCAGCACTCATCCAGCCCATGCCCAAGAAGTGTCAAGATCCAGGGACATTTACTATTCCTTGCATCATTAGAAATTCTGTTTTTCATGATTGTATGTTAGACTTAGGAGCATCCATTAATGTTATGCCTGAATCTGTGTATAAGTCTCTTGGTCTCGGTCCCTTGCGTGCTACTGGTATTGTTGTTCAGTTAGCCAACAGGAGTAGTGTTTACCCTTCTAGTGTAGTTGAAGATATATTAGTTAGGGTGAACAATCTGATTTTTCTTACTGATTTCTATATCTTAGGGATGGAGGGTGAGACTCCTAGTATTACGATTATACTTGGTAGATCTTTCACGAAAACTGCTAGAACTAAGATAGATGTGCATGCTGGTACTCTTTCTATGGAATTTGGTGATAGCATGCTCAATTTTAATATTTTTTATGCCATGAAATTTCCTAGGGAAGAGCATTATGTTTTCTGTATTGATGTAATAGATGAAGTGGTTGATGATATCTCTCCTGATTTAACAACTCATTATCAAAAAATTTCATCCTTCTTTGATTCTGATCTGTCATGTGGTTGTACCGATAATAGTGACTGTACAGCTTGTGCTGAGCTAGCATTGTGTTGTTTTGATTTTAATCATGCATTGAATGATGATTTGCACAGTGGTTCTGCATTGAATTTGAATTCTGAATTTCCTATTGAAATTATTGATGATTCTGTTTCTAAGAATTTGATTGCAGGCATAGATGTTAATGTGTTTTCTGCAGAACTTGCACCCACTAGACTTCTTCCACCCACTGAACAACCACCTAAGTTGGATTTGAAGGTTCTGCCTGACCATATGAAGTATGCACATCTGGAGGAAAATGAGCAGTTACCTACGATAGTGGCCAAGAACCTTCTACCTGAGCAGGAGGAAAAGCTTCTGACATTGCTGAAAGAAAATAAAAAAAGGGAATTGGATGGACTTTAGCAGATATTGTGGGAATCATCCCTTCAATGTGCATGCACCGCATTTTGCTTGAAGAATCTGCTAAACCAGTGAGGCAACCCCAGAGGCGCCTGAACCCTCTCATCCTAGAAGTGGTGAAGAAGGAAGTCACCAAGCTTTTACAGGCTGGCATCATTTATCCCATTTCAAATAGCCAGTGGGTCAGCCCGATTCAAGTGGTTCCCAAGAAGTCTAGAGTGACTGTAGTGGCGAATCCAAAAAATGAACTGGTTCCAGCAAGAGCTCAAAACAGTTGGAGAGTCTGCAAAGATTACCGCATACTAAATCAAGCAAATCGCAAGGATCACTACCCTTTGCCATTTATTGATCAGATGCTTGAGCGGTTGGCCGGTAAATCTCATTATTGCTTCTTAGACGGATATTCTGGTTACTTCCAGATTCATATTGCACCTGAGGATCAGGAGAAAACTACCTTCACATATCCCTTTGGCACATATGCATATAAGAGGATACCCTTTGGCCTTTGCAACGCACCAGGTACTTTCTAACGTTGCATGGTAAGCATCTTTTCTGAGTATTTAGAGGACTGTATGGAGGTATTTATGGATGATTTTAGTGTATATGGGTCTTCTTTTGATGTATGTTTGGGCAGTTTGGGCAGAATATTGAGAAAATGCATTCAGACTATTCTTGTCTTGAATTTTGAAAAATGTCATTTTATGGTTGAGTCGAGAATAGTGTTAGGACATGTAGTGTCTAAAAAAGGAATTGAAGTAGATCCTGCTAAGATTGATGTTATTACTGCTTTGCCTTACCCCGCCTCTGTGTGGGAAGTGCGTTCTTTTCTTGGTCATGCAGGATTTTACAGGCGTTTCATTAAGGATTTTAGCAAGATTGCCCTACCACTGTCCAACCTTCCCCAGAAAGACATTGAGTTCGAGTTTGGTGATGCATGCAAGGCAGCTTTTGATCATTTGAAGCGCTGCCTAACTATTGCCCCTGTGATTCAGTCACCTGATTGGTCCCTTCCATTCGAGTTGATGTGCGATGCCTCCAACTATGCTGTTGGAGCTGTTCTTGCTCAGCGGGTCAACAAGGATCCACATGTCATTGCATATGCTTCCAGGACTTTGGATTCGACCCAAGCAAATTATACCACCACTGAAAAAGAGCTCTTGGCAATAGTATTTGCTCTTTATAAGTTTCGGTCATATATGTTAGATACTAAGGTTATTGTTTTCTCTGACCATGCAGCTTTGAGATTTCTTTTAAAGAAAGCAGATGCTAAGCCTAGACTCATCCGATGGATGTTGCTGCTCCAAGAGTTTGACATTGAAACCAAAGATAGAAGCGGAGCAGAAAACCAGGTAGCTGATCACCTGAGCCGCATCACTTCTTTTTCATCTGATCCTCTCCCCATTCGTGATGATTTTCCTGATGAGCAGCTTTTACAGCTGCAAGGTAAGTTTCCTTAGTTTGTTAATATGGTTAATTACTTGGTTGCTGGTGTTTTGCCTGTTGATTCCACTAAGGCTCAGATCCTGAAATTTAAAAGTGAGTCTAAGTATTATGTGTGGGATGATCCTTATTTGTGGAGATTTTGTAGTGATCAAGTAGTTAGGAGATGTGTGCCTGATATTAAATTCCAATTTATTTTGAATCTTTGTCATGCATCTGCCTGTGGTGGTCACTTTGGACCACAAAGAACTGCTAGGAAAGTCTTAGATTCTGGTTTGTTTTGGCCTTCTCTATTTCATGATGCATATGAATTTTGTAAATCTTGCAATAATTGTCAGAGAACAGGTAGTATTTCCCGTAGGCATGAAATGCCCCAGCACCCTATACTCTTCTGTGAGATTTTTGATGTTTGGGGTATTGACTTTATAGGTCCCTTTCCTGTTTCTTTTGGATTTACATACATTCTCTTGGCTGTTGATTATGTATCTAAATGGGTTGAGGCGAAAGCCACCAGGACTGATGACTCTGCTGTTGTTGTAGATTTTGTCAGATCTAATATTTTTTGCAGGTTTCGCATTCCTAGAGCTATTATCAGTGATCATGGTTCACACTTCTCCAACCGAAGCATGGCTGGATTAATGAAGAAATATGGTGTAATTCATAAAGTAGCCACTGCATACCATCCACAGACCAATGGCCAAGCTGAAGTTTCAAACAGAGAAGTCAAGCAAATACTTCAGAAAACAGTCAATTCTAACAGGAAGGATTGGAGCAAGAGACTTGAAGATGTTTTGTGGGCATACAAGACTGCCTACAAGACTCTTATTGGGATGTTCCCTTACCGACTTGTTTATGGAAAGGCATGTCATCTTCCGGCAGAGTTGGATCATCAAGCATATTGGGCTGTGAAACAATGCAACATGGATCTCATCCAGTCAGGAATGGAGAGGAAATTATAGCTGCAAGAATTAGAAGAGCTGAGATTGGATGCTTATGAGAGTTCCAGGATATATAAAGAGAAAACAAAAGCATTCCATGACAAGCAGATCCTGAGGAAAGAGTTTGTAGTGGGCCAGAATGTTCTACTGTTTAATTCCTGTCTTAAGTTAATGCCTGGTAAGCTTAGATCAAGATGGAATGGCCCATTTGTTATTACAAATGTATTTCCTTATGGTGCAGTTGAATTAAAAGACAAACAGACAGGGAGCACATTTACTGTGAATGGGCATCGTCTAAAGCCCTTCTATGAAAGAACACCACAACAACCTAAGGATACAGAGATGGAAGCAGAGATCAGGCTGCTCGATGCTGTTTATTCTCCTTAGGGAGTTTAGGGAGTTCTCTTCCCTCCTTTCTTTTCTTGCTGTTATTTGTATTTTCTTCTTTCTTTTACTTTTTGATTTTCATAAGTAGATTTTCCTTTTCTTTCTGATAATTATTGAGTGATACATGGAGTAGACTTAGATCACAATGTTTGATAGCATGATTCTTAGTCTGTTGAGCTCTGATCTCGATTCTTGGATTCCAATACTTTTTGATTGATTCTGTGATGTTGATTGCATGATTTGGTTGACCCTTGTAAGGTTTTGAGCCTGTTTACATGGCATACATCTTCTGGCCATTCTTTCTTTCTTGTGTGCTTCTGCTCTTGATCTTTGTTCTCTAGAACTTGCTCCGGTTATTTTTGAAACTGTGTTTTTTACTTACATGCATGAATTTGATTGAGGCATTCATTTCTTTCTTTATCCATTTTAGCCAGATAGTCATCCCTTACATTATTATCCTTTGGTGAGCCTCTTTGTGCCTTTATATCCTTTGTTTCTTAAGCCACATTACTAGCCTAAGTGAAAAATCAATTAATTTCACACACTGAAGATTTACTGAGCTTTAGTTTCACTGTGATGTTGTGTTTAAGTGTGGGGGTTTGCCCGAGACGGACAAAAGTTTAAGTGTGAGGGATGACCATCTGATTCCTTTATGCTATGTGGTTTTACTGTAAAAAAAAAAAAAAAAACAAAAAAAATCAAAAAATGACAATAAAAAAAATATGTGTTTATTTCTATCTTTTCATTATCTTTGATTTATTTTCTTAGTGTAGTTCTTAACTTTTGCTCTAGTAGATTTCTGAGTGTTTAACCTTCTTTTCCATATTTTATGCATACTTTCACAGGGAAAGAAACGGCGTGGCTGATGTGTTAGCATCCATGGCTTCTCCTTCCTAGTTGGTAGAATTCTTAGCCTCATGGCTCGAGAGTGGAACGTTAGAATTTCCCACATTCACAGGGAAAGAAACGGTGTGGCTGATGTGTTAGCATCCATGGCTTCTCCTTTTGACTGGGAGCTACATACTTTAGGGCATGTTCCTCTTCCTTGCATGGAGACTGTTAGGAAGACATCCAAGGCATCACCACGCCTCGGATGATTCAAGTGTAATCTTAGGCCTTGCCTGAGTTTTTTGTTGTTTTATTTCCTTTCTTCCAAAAAAAAAAAATCACTTACATCTCGTGTTTTTTTTAATTGTATACAGGGGAAAAATGAATAAATTAGTCCAATATTTAACACGTTAGAGGTAAAATTGGATAGAAAAAATTATATAAGAGATAAGTAATAAAAAAAGTGTACGAGGTAAATGATTATGGAACAAATCACATGAAGATTTTTGAAATTTTCCCTTCATTTTATGAATATAACTACGACTATTTGATGTGTTTGGAGTTTTTTTTAATTATACTTCACAGGTTCAGCATGCCCCATGCCCAATCCCCACCGAAATGTTTTTTTATTTTTTTATTTATGTCTTTTTCATCGGTTCTGCGGACATCATCTTGGCATTCCGCAGAATTGGTTTAATTTTTTTTTTTTTTTTTTGCATTTAACCTTGTAGATTTTTTTTAAAGCAGCTCTGCTGACGCCCTTTATTTATATATATATATATATATATATATATATAAAGAAAAGTGTGTGTCATTTTAAAGTATGGAAAGTTGTGTCATTTTAAAAGAGAGTAAGAGATAGATAAAGGAGGAAAGATAGTTGACCAAAAAAAATAAAAGTGTAGGTTCTACTTTTTTGTGAGAGTGAAAGAATATAAGTTATGTGGTTTAAAAGATAAACACTTTTCTTATATATATATATATATATATATATATATATATTTCTTTAGTTCTTTGCAAAGAAAGCATAGAATGGAATCAAAATGAACACGAATTGAAATAAGTACACCCCTGAAACTTTCAAGGACCTGAAGAACACGTTCAATAGCCTAAAAGACAAATAAAAACAGAAATGAATGCTTAATCCAAAAAAGAATAATTGAAGAAACATGTGTGTATTTGATACAGAGAGAGACATTCAGCTGTTGAGGAGAAGAAGAATGTCCGCGTTCTTGAATGCCAAAAAGGTATTCGATGAGAGAGTTCTTAGATCTTGTAAATGAATAAATGATAGTTGCTCAACTCGGCAATATCAAAGAGGAAGCCATCTAAGTCACTTATATTGATCTGATAGTAAAGAATTTGAGTAATTTGTATTAAGTTATATATTTAATTTTAATTATTATATCAAAAAAGACGAAACGTTATTTATGAGATTTTGAGTACATTCGGAGAAACAAAAGTTAAAATCAGTACATGTAGTCAAACAGTGAAATCCTTTTGAATATGTTTCACTTAAGATCTGCTTACGAAGGATCGAAAAAAAAAAATAAAGAAAAAAATATTTGTCCTTTTAAATGATATAATTTGTGTCATTTCACTCTCATAAAGAGGTGAAATTCACACTTTTATTTTTTTTATCCACTCTCTCATCTCCTTTATCTATCTCTTTCTCTCAGTTAAAATTACATAACTTTAAATCCTTTAAAATGATACATATTTTTTTCAAAAATAAATTATATGTTTCACGGAGTAGCATCCCAGAAATTGCTTAAAAAAATAAGTTCCATGAGGATGGGGATGCGAAATTTGAAAAAATAAAATAAAATTTAAACCAATTCCACTGGGTGGTGTCGGCATAAGTGGACAGTGGTGAAAGAAGAATAAAAGCAATAAAAAATAGTTCCGTGGGGGATTGAACTAAACGTCCCTTGTGGTGCGTTTGGTACGAGGGTTTTTTTAAGATTCTCGGAAAATTAAATTTTTCTAAATTTTAAATTTTTGAATATTATCGTAAATTGAATGTAAAAATTATATTTTTGAAAATTGAGATTTCTGAACAAATTTTTTTTTTCCTCTACTAAACACTCCCTTAATGAAAGATAATTTGTGGGACGTATCAAACTTGTAAACTAAACTTAATAAAAAAAAGAAAAAATGTTTATCTTTTTAAATGACGTAACTTATATCATTTTACTTTCACAAAGAGGTGATATTCACGTCTTTATTTTTTTTTTGTCTACTCACTCCATAAATTATCTCTTTCTTTCACTTAAATTAACACAACTTTACATTCTTTAAAATGTCACATTTTCCCCTAAAACAACCGTATAGATATAACTTACATTCATTGACATGGAATATGATCTGATACTCTAATATGTTTATTTAAAAAAATAATGAGATTTTGAGATATTAAGACACGATTTGATATTAAATAGTATTTTTAATTTATATAGCATATATTCTATTTAATATTTAATAATTTGACAAAAAATAAAATTAAACTTATAATATCCATTAATTTTGTAAAAAACATAAAATATAAATATTTATTATTATATTTTCAAATTAAAAATCTCTTATACATTTCAATGAGATTTATTCGATATCCATTTTTAATTTTTATTCTTTTAATTGAAAAAATATTGATCAATTTTTTATGATATATAATAAAATTTTAAATAATATAAATATCAGTGCATGTCAAGCATGCTCGGAAATATCAAGATATCAAACACCACACGTCAAATTTTTTTTAAATATCGTTATAATATAAAATATTACTACTCTTTACCGGCATCAACCGGGGAATATTTTTTTTAATTAATTAGTATACAATCTAATAAAATTAATAAATAAAAATCACCAATTAAAAATATTACATTCCACGCATGCGGTTGAGCTGGTAAAACATTAGTTCCCATAAACAACCCTGAAACCCGCATGCACTGTCATCACCAAAGATACGTCGCTGTCGTTCGCACTAACGCTGCCACACCCACTAAGTTTATGCCACGTGTACATGAGAAACATCCCATCAAATGTCAAAACTTTCATCGCTCGACACGTGTCGAGTCTATGATAGATGCTTCCTGAAACACACTCTCCTCTCTCTCTCTCTCTCTCTAGAAAACCATACTTTTTTTCAATTTTCAATTTTCAATTTCAAACGCACACTCTTCACTTCACTGTCCCTCCTTTTCATCAAAAGCTCGCTTTCTCTCTCTACACTGATTTTCTCTCTCCAAGGGTTTGTTCCGCCATTGACCAAAGTTCAAGCTCATTTTCCATAGGTAAATTTATCCAACGAGTCGTGCCTTTTTTGTTTCCTTTCTCGAGCTCAATTTTCCATGTCTTTGTTTGGTTACTCGGAAACGCTAAGAAAATGAAAGTTGAAATCTTCCTCCTTTTATGTTTATTATTGTTTAAAATTTGTTACTTCAGGTTTTTAAAATGCGTCTTTTGATCATCTGGGTTTCTGTAGATCATTATTATTGCAGCTCATGGTAAAATTAAACATTGTTTTGACTTTGATCATATGGGTTTTGACCATAATCAGTTGCTCTGGGAAAAAATTTCAGTTTTCAGAAAGATTTGAGGTTTTTTTTTCCTTTCTTTTTTTGGTCCATTCAATTATAAGAATTGCAGTGTGTCAATTTTGCTGTGAGTGATCATGTTTATATTCTGGCCATGCATGGCACTGTTTATTTTCTTGCATTGAATTTGTGTGTAAGCTATGAAGTAATGTTTAGTTGTTTTTGAAAACTGTTTAGGAAAGGAGATGAAAATCCAAGTTGCTTTTTTGTCTATGTTTATTTGTTTTAATCCTGGGTAGGGGTAAAGAAATTTGCTGTGTATATGAAATTTTAATTTTCTGTGCAAGAGAGCAGGCTTTTACATCCTGCTTCTGGTTTCAGTTTCAGTTTGGTGAATTGAGTTGAAAAGGTAAAATATGGTAAGTATATTTTCCATATTTTCCATCCCTGCATGCATAATATTTGTTAATCTCTTAACAGCTATTAGAGTTATCTATACATTTTTTCTTTGTCCTCAACATAAAAAATGTGCAGCACTTTGATCTGAAAACTCAATAATGATTTTTATCTCTTCAACCTTCTATGTTTTTCAAGTTCTGTTCCTGGGTTATTGTGACATGAATTCTGTAAAATGCAATTGGAAATTTCGCTTCTTTTTTTTTTTAGAGAGAGGGGGGCTCTGTCAAGGTTGGATCAATGTTAGCTTTGTTGAAGACAACATTTAGTACAAGTGTTGTATTATTAGTATGCTTTCCGAGGTTGGATCTCTTTATTACTAAATTGGAAAGAATTTTTTTTATATATTTCCTTTTGTTGTGGGGGTAAGGATGCCATGTTTTTTATCCTTTTATGTGGCTAGCTAATTTGGGATAAAGGTGTTGTTGATGTTGATGTATGTGGCTAGCTAAAGTTATAGATTTTGCCTAAAATCCAAGTTAATCGTTGAGGAATGGAAAAATGCAAGCATGTAAGGTATGTTGTATTATTGTGATTGTTTCATAAATTATTATGTGGTTAACAAGAACCTATGTTTTTCAACTACTTATCATTGATATTGTTTACAAACATAATGGTGGAGGTAAACTTGTTCGTTATGATAGGTCTTCATAAATTTATTTTGAAACCTACATGGTAATCTTCTTTTATTATTTATTTCCATTTTAAGCTGACTCCTCTCATGACAAGTTCGATGTGATATGCTGATCTCCTTATTTTTAGACTTGGTATATCTCGTACTACTAACTAGTGGTTGAAAGATTTCGATTTCATTACCATTTATAATCAATGATTTATAGATAAAGAAATCCCAACTTTGTACTGGACTGCTGTTTTCGCTTGATACTGAGATGGATTTGTAAATGAATATGCAAACCAAATGTTATGGTGGTGGGTAAAAATGGTTGAGAAAGGGGCATTAGTATGTGAAAAAAAAAAGAAAATTTTGAGTCCATAAGGACTTGATCTGATGATTGATTGACTAGATTGATACTTTTGCTATTTTATGTAAATCGTTGTTTTAATCTTTTTTTGGGCTCTGTAAAAATCCAGTATACTTGAAGTTGGGATATCATATGATATGAGGTTTTTGTCTCTTTCTTTTTTATAGAACTGTAAGGAGAGGCTAGTTAGAAGATAAAATCTTATAGCAGAAACTGGTCATGGATAAATCAGAGCAAAATCAACAGCAGCAACAGCAACAACAGCATGTGATGGGAGTTGCAGCAGGTGCTAGCCAAATGGCCTATTCTTCTCATTACCAGACCGCTCCCTTGGTGGCTTCTGGTACATCTGCTGTCGCTATTCCTTCCCCAACACAGCCTCCAGCTGCCTTCCCTAATTCCCCTCAACAATTTGCGTACCAGCAAGCACAACATTTTCACCACCAACAGCAGCAACAGCAACAACAGCAGCTTCAAATGTTCTGGGCAAACCAAATGCAAGAAATTGAACAAACAATTGACTTTAAAAACCATAGTCTCCCACTTGCTCGGATAAAAAAAATAATGAAAGCTGATGAAGATGTCCGGATGATTTCAGCCGAAGCTCCAGTCATATTTGCAAAAGCATGTGAAATGTTCATATTGGAGTTGACTTTGCGGTCTTGGATCCACACAGAAGAGAACAAGAGGAGAACACTACAAAAGAATGATATAGCAGCTGCTATTTCAAGAAATGATGTTTTTGATTTCTTGGTTGATATCATTCCAAGAGATGAGTTGAAAGAGGAGGGACTTGGAATAACAAAGGCCACTATTCCAATAATGGGTTCTCCAGCTGATATGCCATACTATTATGTCCCACCTCAGCATCCTGTAGGACCTCCAGGGATGATCATGGGAAAGCCAGTTGATCAAGAAGCACTATATTCTACGCAGCAGCCTCGACCTCCCATGGCTTTCATGCCATGGCCACATACACAAACCCAGCAACAGCAGCCACCCCAACAGCAACAAACAGACTCTTGATGACTATGGGCAATTCGGTTAGGTTGGAAAGTAGAGTGCATCTTTTGATTATGACAAATTAACTCAATTTCTTCCAATCTGCTGTAGTTTAGTGTTATGCATTGAAAAATGCTCAAGATTGTTTTGAGGTTCTTGCACTCATTTGTGATGTTGTACGTGCTCTTGTTCTGAGCTCTTTTGTGGTTGTTTACTTTTCAGGAATTGGTGTGGTAGTTAAATTAGTTTGCAGTTGTCCATAACTAGTGAACCTTGTTACGTAGGTTGTTTCAAATGATCTAAAAATTTTACTGTTATGTTGCTGAAGGTAGGTTGAATTCAGTATTCCATTCCATTACAATGGTTGAGTTTAAACCTCATCTGCTTAGTGCTTACTGGATGTTTTTTCTGCACTCGTTATGTGATGTTCTTTGCAGCGACAATCCTCTTTTCACAAAAACTCCCCTCAAAAGAAGTTAAAAAGAATAACATCCCGTTTGGTTCATTTCAATGGATTTCCAGGGAACTTGTATAGTGGTTGATGTTGCTGAAAGCTTACTGAAGAAAATGTCTGTTTTCCTCGGTTGGAAACCTTGAATTGATTTATACTGGAACTTTTATTCTTGTTTATGATTGTATATTTGTATTTTTTGTTTATATATCAATAATCAATTATTATAATATGATGAATTTATGGTTTGTTAATTTGAAAAAGAAACGTTATCCCGAAAACTTGTACTAGCTGATATAAAAATAGTGAGGTTTATTTTGGTACATTTTAAAGTTATTTTAATCTTTTTTGAAATTAAAATTTTTATATCAAATATTATAAAGTGTGTAATAAAAATAGTGGAGTTTTTCTAGGTGGTTTCAGCTTTCACATTAGTTTTTGTAATCCCCTAAATGCAAAATTTTGGGGAATCCTTAAAGGGTTGGAGATGGATTGGAGTACCGGTGCTAAAAGAATTAATTAGAATGCGATGCAGTGAATACTCTCTCGGTGATTCATGATAGTTATGACGACTCCAGAAATTTTCAGGTTGTGTCCTAGATTCAAAAATGACTTTTAGAGGATTGGATTGTGAAGTGTTCTTATACAAATAGAGAAAACAATAGTTGTGCTAACCGGCTTGCTTCTCATTCTCATGACGAGTTTAACAACTTTAATGTTTTCTATATTCCCCCACCACAGCTTGCGGATGTTCTGCAACAGGATATGTCCAATAGATTTTTTTTAGGTGTAGTTTCTTAGTTTTGTTCTGTTCTGGGGTCTTGCCCCTTCTTTATTAAAAAAAAAAAGTTATAGACAACAATAAAAAATTTCAATTACTCAATTTGTAATTTTTATTAAATTCATAATATTAAAAAAGTAATTGTGATACTTTCTTAGTAGATAGTGTGATATTTTTTTAATCAAAGTAGATTTTAAGGGGGTGTTTGATATAGGGTTTATTTTCAAATTTATGGGAAAGTGAGAGTGATAATTCAATTTATCAATGTTTGATAGAAGATTTTTGAAAAAATTTCCGGGGATGCAATTTTCTTTTGTGTTTAAAATGTAAATCAAAATACCATCCAAGAATACCATTCACTTTCTCGGGAAAATGAAAAATTAGATGTGAAAATTCTGACAAAAAATTCGATAATATTTTGGCTTACCAAACAACTTTTTGGTAATATTTTCGGAAAACTCACTTGTTCATCATATTCCCGAGAATCATGATTTTCGGGTAAAAAAAAAATTATCCTTTGTCAAATACCCCCTAAAAGTGGTTTATAACCATCATAAGATTGTAATTGTTTAAATTTTCAGCTTTAAGGAAAGGGTGTTTTTCACAATGTTAGGGGTGGGGAGAGGAATGAGGTTATGCTAAGAACTTTGTCGAGTTTGTGATAGCCACAATGACAACAATTGTCCTGAGGTGTATTCCCAAGTATAATGGAGAGGCCAAGATTGAAAGTTAAAAGGGTAGTACCTTTATTTTATAAAGGATTGTGCTCATAAGGAGTGAAAACAAAAAAAAATTATTGTTTTTATTGTGAAAACCGTAAACACTTTTATGGTCTTATGAGTTTTGTCTTAGGATCTATTGTTAAAAACATGTAGGTTTAGTTTCATAGCTTTTCACTTGGAGATTCCGAACCATAGCCCAAACCAGACACCAGCCAATCCACCAACTTGATGTTAACAATGCATTTATCAATGGTGGTCTTCATAAGGATGTCTTCATGCAGGAACCCCTCGGCTTCCATGCCTCAGATAAATCTCTTGTTTGCAAATTAACCAAAGCCCTATATGGCTTGAAATAAGCCCTCTATGCCTGGTTTGATAAATTGAGCTCAACCCTTCTCCATCTCGGTTTCTCCAATACCAAATATGACAGTTCTCTTTTTCTCTTTTTCCCCAAAACACACACCACATTTGTCCTTGTCTATGTTGATGACATCTTTGTCACTGGTTCCTCTACCTCAGTTGTCACAACCTTAATCTAATCTCTTAATAAAGCCGTTGCTTTTAAAGACCTCGACCACCTTCACTACTTCCTCGGTATTGAGGCTTTCAAATCCTCCAATGGAGGACTACACCTAAATCAATCCAAATACATCAGTAACCTTCTCACTAAAGCAAAAATGACCAATTGTAAACCAATGCCCACACCCATGGTTTCTAGCACAAAACTATCCTCTCATGATGGCTCACCCTTCTCTGACCTATCTCTCCATCGATCTATTTTTGGTGCTTTGCAGTATGCCTATCACATGGCCTGACATTACGTTCTTTGTGAACAAATCTTTCCAATTGATGCACACTCCTCTGGATACCCACTGGAAAGCTATCAAGCATATCCTTGCTACCTAAGGGGTACAATGGACCATAGTCTTACAATTAACTCATTTCCTCACTTTCACCTCTTTGTGCATTGTGACTTTGATTGGGGTTCAGATCTCGATGATCATCATTCCACGAGTGGCTTTTGTGTCTTCTTTGGCTCAAATCTCATCACCTGGTCCTCCAAGAAACAAGACGTCGTTAGTCGCTCCAGCACTAAAGCTGAGTATCGTTGCCTCGCCGTCGCTGTTGCTGAGCTAACCTAGCTTTGATCTCTCTTATCTGAGCTTTATATCTCTGTTCCACGAGCACCCACAATTTACTATGACAATCTATCCGTCGTACTGCTCACTAGTAATCCTATCTTCCACTCTCGCGCGAAACATTTCGAACTTAACCTTCATTTCGTCCGAGAGAAGGTTCTAGCAAAGCTTGTCACTGTACATCATGTCCTAGTTGTTGACCAAATCATTGATGGTCTTACTAAAGCTGTTCCAAGCAACAAGTTTTGGATTTCAAGTCCAAGCTTCGTGTTTTGTCTCCCTAGCCCATTGCGCTTGAGGGGGGATGAAAGCCCAATAGAATAACAGCCCACAATAAACTCTAACTAACATTAGTTATTTAGTTATTATACACGTGTATCACTTTCTTTATCTTTCAATAGTGAATACACAAAAGCTCACAGAGCTCTGAATTTCGTCCTCTTGTTCTTCATCTTCACTATCAGTATCTCTGATACCTTTTAGAGGAGATAAGGCGGCTAGGATTTTGATCTCGGATGATCAAAGTGGTGCATGCAATTGTTCTCATAAAATTAGGATTAGTCCTAATTTTAAAAGTCTTTTAATCCCTTCATCTAAGAGAACTCCATGAAGCTTAATCCTCTTAGATTTGCCCCTATCTCTTCCTTGGTAGGTTGAATTTTTTTTCCTGATTTGAATTCACATTTCAAAATTTTCAAGTTATTTCCACGAAGCTTTATGAATCTCATTGGATAATGCATCATATTTTACTATTAGATAAATGAGAAGATAATTCTCATTCCAATCTAATCTTAATGGATAATTAGCATTATCCATTAATTCAACATTTTATCTTAGATTTAAACTAAAGTTTCAATTCATTCTCATCCTAGCTCTTAATTTGAACTTTGAATTCAAAATAAAGTTTGTGCCAAAATAAAAGTTTGACCAAGTCAACTCCTTGACTTTCTAGGACTCATGGCCCAAAACCCAATTGAATCTTCTAATGCATTTGGGCCCATTAATGAAAAAATAAATTCACCACTAGGGCTTGGAGTTTCACTCCATCTCAATTCACTCATGATCTCATTTAGGCCCAATAACTCATTATTGGACAAAATATGCTATTACACACCATTAAGATCAATATTGATGTGTGGCCTATTAGACCCAAATAGTCATTGACATAAATAAACTTGGACTAACTAAACTTCTTTAATTATCCCAATTTATCTATTCACCACTAGTAATGCTCTGTAGCCCCAGAACTAATTGAGTTAATCAAGTGATTTACCTTTTCTAATTTGGATGTCGTGCCAGCACCATCCTTCATATCGCCATTTTCATTTAGTTGAGAGCAAGGATAGAGGATCGATCCATCTCTCGTGTGTGACAAAATGAAGCTTTTCACAAAACTAGGAGTTTTCTTTTATAAACTCTAAGGAATATCATAACTCCTCATGATCCTTTACTGTGGACAAATTCACAAGTCTAATAGAAGCCATCCAAGCCCTACGAGTCTTGTGAATGACTAGTCCTTGTAGAAGACTATGAGTCATATCGGCATGTCTGTCTATACTCATGTATGCGAGCCATACACAAGAGTACATTGTTTTTCACATTTTCATGTGGATAGAATCATACAATCAAAGTATAGACCTAGGATATAGTGTTCGATGATATCATTTAGTCTAGGATGATCCATAATACCAAACGATGAGAGACATTACAAATCCAACGATACTTATTTACAATGAATCCTTGTGGAGTCTCTAGGTGGGTTAATTCGGTGTCATCTGTTGTCTAACAGATCCACCTACGATATCAGCTAAGAAATCTCCATGTCTGCATTCCATAAGGTCCCTACCTTGTATCTCTATACAAGTAGATGATGTCATGCTAGTCTTATCGAGATCACCATTGCCTTTTTCTTGGTGATTCAAGACTAGGAACAAGCTTCAGGTGATAGACAAGTAGTGCACTTGAGTCCTCATGATCATGATCCCATCATAGATCCACGAGTGAACACATGTTCTATCCATAGGGCCTTTATCTTTATATGTATATCTACCATAAATATAAGGCGAGACAAAATATGATAAAGATATAAAAGTATGTTCAAATTAAATTAATCATGAAATACGAATCAATAAAATGTGTTCAATTAACTAAGCAGATTATCTCCAGGACACCTACATACTAACAATCTTCCACTTGAAATAAAGTCAATCAAATCGACATGTCAACTACAATGACTCGTAATGACCATCATGTTTTCTATAAGAAAGCCCTTAGGTAAGATAATCAACCAAATTATCATAAGTGGGAACATAGTCCATCTTTATCACTTGTCTTTCAACAATCTCAGATGAGGTGGTACTTGCGAAGCACATGCTTGGACCTTTGGAGAGACCTAGGTTCCTTGCCCTAAGCTATAGCTCCAGCGTTGTTACAATACACAGATATCAGATCAACAATGCTGGGAACAAATCCAAGTTCAGTAATAAACTTCAGAGCATGTATTTTAGAGGTAGTGGAAGTTGGGATAGGTTATTAACTTAAAATAAATATCTAAAGTAGATGCTATGTGTGTCCGAGACAGGAGTATTATCCAATAAGATTTGTAATTTCATTTAGTTATGAAGTACTATAGTAGAACATAAACATATTACTACTATTATGGTAAATTAGATTTTGTAAGTGTGACTTAACAACCTGTATTGGTTTAACAGTTTGTACTTTAATATTCTAGAATAATGTTATTTTCCATAAGACATACATCCCGAGACTTCGTTATAAAATATGTGAAAAATTGAAATTTAATGTACGTAAGTTATCTTCCTTGATTTATTACCAAGGGATGTTACAATTAAAGTATCAAAGAAGTTCTTCCAAGTGGATTGTGTATATGTGTTTCTTAGCTAGCCATGAATTCTGATTACTTTGGTTGCAGGTTATTGAGACTGTCAACACAATAATTTGTTCATTATATGCAACATCATGACAGCTGACAGGCAACGATGTTTTGCTAATAATGCACATACTCTTTTTGGTTCTTTTGAGCAAAGAGGATAGAAATGGAAATTAAAGTTCGGGGCAAAGTGAAACGTCAGAAGGAGTTTTGAATTCTCGTAGACTCTCGGAGTTCCAAAAGGCTTGATCACCTTCCTTTCAAGGAGAACTTTTTTGGAGTAATGGTGTGCACAGATGTGTAAAAAGTCATTTATGAAACTTTCATGCTAAAAAGGAGAAGCTAAACACCGATGGAGTGGCTTGAAAAATCAACAAATTACGCCCAACTTCGTTACAACAATTAAATTTATTTTTGGCCAGATTCTTCAAGATTTTAAATTGATGTTTCTTTGAAAATGATGACCATCTTGAATTAGTCATTATGTGCTTCCTTAAATTTCTTTGTTCGACCTCTACTAACTAAACTAACTCGGATTTGGACTGGATCCCTTGATGTCATGCCTGATTCACATAAGATATTTTGTATGAATTTTGATTATCTAGAAGAAAAATATTGTATGCTTGTGATGAATGTACATAGATAAATATGTGAGAAATGATATAACTTCATGAAAGAAATGATCCCTTAAAGGCGATGACTCTCTTACCGGCAAAAAAAGTTAATTTATTACTTTTTTAATAAAAAATTACGAATAAGTAGTCATTTTGCAAAATATTACGAATCTATAGCACCCAAACACGCCCACATGGGGCGTGTTGTCATGGAGAGAGACACGCCCATGTGGGGCGTAAGCTACTGAAGGGGACATGCTCAATGTAGGGCGTGAGTGGCAGGAAAGAGACATGCCTCTTATGGGGCGTGAGCTGTGATGGTAGACACGCCCAACATAGGTGTGTTCCACTAGAAGGTCACGCCCAATCTGGGCATGAGTGACTAAACTATAGTCTATTTAAACACCCACCCTCCTACACACTTTTCACAACTCTCTCATTGTTATGCTTAAACTCTCTGATAGTTTGCACTTGTTTACTCATATTTTGTTTTATCTTTTTAAATTTTGATTTTAAAAATGAGTGCGATTCTGATACTATTCGTGTTGTTCTATATTTTAACGGTAGGAAAGAAGAAGGTCGTCGTGGTGTTATTTTTGTAGGGGAGAAAAAGCCATCACGTATTAAACGAGACTCAACGGCTGCTGAGCTGCATCAGAAAATACGTCAAAAATTATGTCTTCAAGACAACCAATTGATCACTCTAGTCACGACAAGATTATGGCAATGTGAACAATACATTAGCTTGAAAGTGGTCGATGACGAAGACATTGATATGATAATGGAAGAGTTCTTGAACCAGTCCAGAAAGGATTTCTTAGAGTTGTATGTGGATAATACCACCACGGAGGAAGTTGTTATACCAATGAGGTCAGTTAGGTCTACTTCTCCTCTTAATGCATCCTCATCTGCTGCTCCTGCTGTTAACATGTCTGAAAAAGATGAACATGACCCTACTTGGGTTATGGATGAGGAGTATGATGAAGATGATGAGGAAAATATTGCAATGGAGGATCGTCTTCTTGCAGAGGATGCGAGTGCATCGGACAATGACGAAGAATGTGGCAGGTCTGGTACTGAACTTCAACCATGGCATGATTTGGGGGAGTCTCGTATCGTTGTACATCATGACACAACATCGAGTCAAGTACCAGAACATCCTGAAGGTATGCTATCAATTAATATACTGACAGTTTGGTTGTTGCAATTTTTTATTAAGAAAATAATTCAATTCTATTATTATTATTACGTAGTACATGTAGGCGATGCACCTGTTGATCCTTTTTGGTCAAAAATTCCACATTACACATATATTGATTGGGATTATCCGAGTGAGGCACAATCATGGACGCAGAGTTCGGGTTCAATCCAGGGTCCATGGCAATTGGGAGAAAAGTTGTTTGTTAACCAACACTTTACATCCAAAAAAGAGGCTCAGATGGCAATCAAGCGCTACCTCATGAAGGAGCATCAAGAAGCAATTGTGGTTGAGAGCACTCCCACAAAATTAAGCATGAAATGTTGTGCACACGTCCAAGGTTGCCCGTGGAGGATCAGGGTAATTAAACCAACGTATGGTGAAAATTGGAAGGTAACGAAATGGGGTGGGAATCACAATTGTTTGAATGACCATCTTTCTCAAGATCATCGACAACTTGATTCTGACGTTATTGCAGCACTTGTAGTAGGTACGTAATTTCAAATTAAAAAGCTGATTAAAATTGCAGTTGATATACCTGTTGTTCTGTTAATGTTTATATCTAGCTTTTGTAATTCAGAGATGATAAAAAAGGAACCTTCAGTGGCCATTACGCTCGTTCAGGAGAAGATAACTCATTCATATGGATTCAAAGTTTCATATAGAAAGGCATGGTATGCAAAGCAGAAAGCCATGGCAATATTATATGGTGATTGGGAGGAATCCTATGCATTTTTACCCAGCTGGTGTGAATATATGCTTCGTTTTTCACCAGGTTCCTTTTACAATATTCAAACAAAGGATTGTTTTGTTGCGGGGCAGTTGGTTCTCGGAAAACGTGTATTTGTTCGTTGTTTCTGGACTTTCAGACAATGTTGTGAGGCATTTAAATTTTGCAAACCAATGATACAAATTGATGGCACTCATCTATACAGAAAATATAAGGGAAAGTTATTGATTGCCACAGCTCAAGATGGTAATAATGAATGTGTGCCACTTGCCCGTTGTTGAGGGTGAGACATTGGAGGCTTGGTCATACTTCCTTGCCAATCTTCGTCAGCACGTCACACAAGCGCATATCCTGTCTAAGTAAGAAATACGTAGATCGCTTCCATGAATGTCTGTGCCCGCAACAGGGGCAGTCCCAAAAACCTGCAGACACATAGCAATCCAATCCAACGTTGTAGATCCGGTAACTGCCTGCCCGTCAGTAGGCAAACCAAGTATACCAGCCACGTCCTGTAATGTAACGGTCATCTCTCTCTGCGTCATGTGAAATGTATGTGTCTCCGGTCTCCAACGCTCAACCAAAGCAGAGATCAAGGGGGTATCGATTTGAAGGAAAAACAACAATTGTACAAAGTCCACATACAGTAATTTAATTAAGTAATTTAAAAATTACATACCTGAATATGACTCATACGTGCCACGTGTATGAACCCAGCCTGTGTCAAATAGTCAGCGACAACGTCTGGTATATCATCATGATGGGGTCCCCCCTAAAGTTTCCCTCGCCTCGTCTTTAACCCCCTGACCTTATCCTCGTTCCACACAACTTGTGAAACGTGACTGCGTTGTGTCCTCTTACGGAGTACCTCCCACCTATATGGGCCAGGAAGTACATGCGTACAAGGATCGGATGGCTCAAGATCACCATCGGATCCAGAGCGCGAGGACTCTGATGAAGGCGAATGGGCCATAATAGAATACTACTACAAATGAAAAAGATGTACCCAAATTACTATTGATATTATATTAATTTACACTAAATAAAATTTAATAGCACTTAATTAAATAGCATTTAACTAACTTCAATTGTTATATTAATTTCAATTAAATTAACATCATTGACAATTAATTCATTTAACATTACATTATTCTAAAAATATATTTCAATACATTAAATAATTCAAATTCAATTTAAATTAATATTGCATACGGTATTCTTTTTTTACAAACCCTAATTATAATGTGGTTAATTGAAAGGTCAATATGTTTGCAAATGTCATTCATAAAAAAATATTTATTGACACAAACTAATTTCTAAGTGTGTAAATAAGTCATAAAACCAACATATACCAATTTAGAAGTAACTAATTAATTTTTAAGTCCATATCTAATACCTAAGTCACATCACAATTCTCTTACATAGGTCACTAATATTTTTCTAACCCCCTAACAATTAAATAAAGTCACAAATATTTTTCTAACCCCCTAACAATTATCTAAGTCACTAATAACTATCATATATTAATTGATGTTAATAAAAAAAATAAACAATAAATAGGGACTTACATGAGAGAGAGACAGAGCTTCGCTACGCAAAACCCTCCAAAAGAAATGTAGAGAGAAGGAGGAGGAGGAGGTTTAGAGAGAGGATGAGAGGGTTGAAATGAGGTAAAAAAAGTAAAAAACCCATATATATAGACCACGGAGAACACGCCCATCAGGGGCGTGTCTCTCTCCTGCCACACACGCCCTACGTTGGGCGTGTCCCCTTCAGTAGCTCACGCCCCACATGGGCGTGTCTCTCTCCATGAGAACACGTCCCATGTGGACGTGTTTGGGTGCTATAGATTCATAATATTTTGCAAAACGACTACTTATTCGTAATTTTTTATTAAAAAAGTAATAAATTAATTTTTTTGCCCTCTCTTACCTTATCACTTTTGTTACCTTGGGATGTGTTTAAAAAGAGAAATTCCACTTATAGGAGGGTGACTTAAACAAGGGATGATTATGAAAATTGGGGTACCTTTGATTGTGTTCGTAGACCGTTAAGGGGTTCAAAGGTGTTCTTCAAGGATTGGTTAATGAGCCATAGGAATGGGAATGCCCTTGCACTACTGGGTTTGAGCTTATAGCATGGTAACACAATCTCACAATAAGTTATGACTAGGGGGTGTAAATCACGCAAAGGCAGACTTTAGTTTGATGGGTTAGGTTCATATAAAATATTTTAAGTCTGCTTTGACTTATTAGCCTAATACAAGTCAAATTATAAGTTTAGTCTGACCTATCAAGCCTTCAAAAAATGATATATTGTATCGTATAAAATATAAGTTGTGATTATTTTGTTTCTTTTGTATGTTTAAGTCGATAGAAAGTCAAAATAGTACAATAATTAAAGCCACATCACAACTCAAGATATTTTATTAAAAATAACAAGATATTATTTTATTAAAAAGATAATAAAAATATTATTTATTAAAAAATGTAAACCGAGCTTGGAGGCTTATAGGTCAATCCTTCTAAAATAAGCTTGTGGTTTGATTTCTTAAAAGAACTTTTAATGAGCTCAATCTTGTACTACTTTTAAAATGGATCAAGCCAAGTTAATTCAATAGCAAGCCACGTTATAGGCCTTTGACAAGCTGTGTGACCATTTAGTGTTGACGTTTGTGTGATGTCAAAATGTTTACGTGATGGCAAAAATAAGTTCATTGTAAACTTTCTTTTTTGGTTACGTACTCTAATTACTTCTTTGAGGCTAGTAGATTTTTTCAGTATCTATCCTCACAAGGTTTGACTCTTTGAGCCGGCTACGAGACTAATCTAGAGTGCGAGGCGGGTCAAAAATAAAGATTTATTGTAAACTTGAAATCATGAAAAAAATCAAAAGATTTTATATCTTCAATTTTTGATAAATACTGAGGATGATTATGGAAATCGATTGTTGTGGATCAAATTTCATAAATTCAAAAATTAGATTTGTCGTGACTCTTGAAATAAGACAAAACATGAGTGGGATCATCTGTGTTATGCAGGTACGTTACTTTGAGCAAGATACATAGAATCATAAAGTTATTTCAAAATAAAAAATAAAATAAAAAGCATGATTATAGTTTAAATTTGATAATAAAAATGATTTATTTTTTAAAGTTATTTTAGATAATTTTGTCTAATATTCACCGAAACGACGTCGTTTTGGGGCAAAAATCATGGTGTGTTTGTAATTTTAATTTATTTCAAAATTATAATAAACTTTATTATTCTAATTTGTAATTTTTCATAATTAACAGTAATTGATGAATAATAATTGAGACACGGACTAATTCACCATTGATTTCCTTCCATATATTGTCAATTTTTTAATTTTTAGGCTTCTTTTGCTATTTCCCTTTCGACATCATCAAGGTCGGTGAAAAATTATATTGCACCGACATCGACACGGGACATGAGATATGACACGACACGACACTTCGACACGTTAATTTTAAAAAAGTTGAATTTCGACACGTTAGGACACTTTTTGATATTATATAATATTTTTAAATTTATGTAGTGTATATTATATTTAATTTTCAATAATTTAACAAAAAAATAAAGTTAAACTTATAATACCCATCAATTTTTCAAAGAAACATAATATATCCTAAATGTTTATATTAAACTCAATAAATCATAATCGTAATCTTACAAATCTAATAGTTGAAACTTAAAATGTAACACAACGTAACCTTTGAATCTTTTTTGAGTCTTTGCAGCGAGTATTGGAGTGTTGGGGAAATGTCGGAGTGTCAGGAAGTGTCGGACACGACACGTCAAGATTTTTGAAGTGTTGGTGCTTCATAGGTGAAAAACAACTCAACAAGAAATTCACACAAAAAACTAAAGGCTAGACGAAATAATAATAATAATAATAAAAGCCAATATATACTATTAAACTTAAGGAATAAAGTTTATAAAGTTATTTTTAAAAAATGTATCTAATATTTAACGTAACGAGGTAATTTTGAGGTTGAAAAATTAAAAAATTAGAATAATAAAAATTACTATAATCTTTGAATAAATTAAAATTACAAACACAATATAATTTCTACCCCAAAATAATATCGTTTCGATAAATATTAGATAAATTTTTCTAAAGTACCTTTATAAAAAAAACCAAACTCTTCAAACTATATATGTTCTCGTCATTGATTGCACAAAAGTAAAATTTTATTTCCAAGATAATTTATTCAAACCATAATTCTAAGAGCGCACACATTCAATCATAATCAATGCCTTGGAAGGCCCAGGCATGCTCTTCACAAAGCTTTGCCTCTTCCTCTGGCGTAAAATCATTGACGATGCCAAAGAAATTCCTCACAAACTTGACGCTTTTGTTCTCAATGAGATTCACAACAGATTGGATAAGGAAACCAAGGAGGTCCTTCACGTTGAGGTAGTTTGCAGCGAGGATTAGCTCCTTAAGCTCTTCATGGTTCAACGTCTTCACGAACTCAGCGTCAAAGTCCTTGATGGTGTCAACGGTAGCCTCAGTCTTGCGGAAATGGCAACGCTGCCTACAGTAGTTGATGATCTTCTCAAGCTCCCGACTGTAGACATTGGGGATGGGAATGATGGTTGAAGGGTTGATGGTGTCAACATCGATGAAGGATTGAATGGTTTGAAATTCCTTAGTGATTGTTGATTCCACCTTGAAAACGATGCCGTCTGCGGTCTTCAGCGATATCTTCAATTCTTCTTCTTGCGCCATTGTAACTGATGAGAAAGAATACAAGAGATACAAAATGGGGAAAGGAAAAGAGAGAGATAAGAATGAAACGTAAACTTGAGAGTTTAGGGTGATGTGATGATTGAATGGAGGGAAAAAAATATATATTAATATTTAAATTGAGAAAAAGAGAGATTGAATTGAAGTTTTGAAAATATCTAAAGACGTTTCTTTTACAACAATTGGAAATGTGGAAAAAAATTTCATTTCACTTTAAAATAATTGGATATAATTATTACCCTTATATATAATTGTTCTCCAAATTCAATTCAATAGATTCCTACATCAAATGCTATTGAAAATATTAATTATATACTCTTTTTTCTGAACAAAATCTTATGCATAAATTATACAAAACTAGAAGTATAAATCTTACAGAAACATGTTATAATACACATATGATTAGAGTTTAGACATGTCAGGTTACATTCTAATAAATCAACATATATAGGGTATGTAGTCAACCTATAGTACAAAATCATAGCAGAAGAAAATTAATATTTTAGTTTAAAATTCCATAACTAAATATTCAAAATGCATATATTTTGAATATTACCTCCTCTCGTGCTTAAGTAGCAAATAGTTTAATCTTTTCCTTTGGTATATGAATATACACATTTAATGAGAGTTTCAACCCAAAAATATAACAATTAAAAAGGGCTCTCCTTTGTCAGGAGCAGTGGCGGACGTAGAAATTTTAATAAGAGGGGGCGAAAATAAAAAAATATATTATATCATAAATAAACATATACTTGAAATACAATACAAATTTAATATATAAAAAATTGAAAGAAATCTATTACAGAAATTAATATCACTTCACTTGACTCTTGCTCTACGTGTTTTCATATTATTAAACTCATCTATAATTGAATCCGTGCTAAAACTCAAAACAATTTCTTTTTCAATGTATGTAATCAAAGAATCATCAAGAAATTGATCTTCCATTCTATTTCGAAGCCTGGTCTTGATTATCTTCATAGCTGAAAAAGATCTTTCAGCGGTTGCTGTAGAAACTGGAAGAGTGAGTACAAGTCTAATCACTCTATCAATAAGAGGGTAAATGGTGGACTTTCTGGTTCTTGCCAGCCCTTGACATAATTCAGAAGTAGTTGATAAATTAATCAAATCTGGATGTTTAGGAATATCAAACTCAAAATATTGTAACTCCATCTTCAAATGCAATTTTTCCTGTTCTGTGAAATCTCTAGAATAAAATTTATCAACAAGTTTGCAAATATCATCACTATTAAATGACTTGTACCTGTTTCATGGATCTAAAGCCATGCTCAAAGTAAGTAATTCAACAGTATTATCATTGAACCTGCTATTTAGTTCTTGTAATTGATAATCAATTGTAGCACAAAAGATATTTACCCTGTAAAATTTCTCAATAGAAAAATCACCTTGTTCATTTCGAGCACGACCTCTCCTTCCAATATATTTTGCACTCATATCTGGAATGTCAATGTCCTGTTTTCTGCAAAAATTTTGAACATGAACTAAGAAAGCATCCCAACCCGACTCTCTTAATTTCTGAAGTAACTCTTTTGTAGTTGAAACCAGATGTAAAGCATTTGAAATATCTTGAGACTTTAGTTGCAAAGCTTGACAAAGGACTTTAGTAATACCCATATTTTCCTTCATAAGGTGCAATATGATGACAAAATCAAAAGATGTCAATGATGAGTATGCATTATCTGCATCTCCACGATGTGATGTTGTCTTTCCTTCATTAGAAATATTGTCAAGAACTTCACATGTGGCTTTAAACATTTGAAACAAACTGCATATCGAATTATAATGAGAAATCCAACGAGTAGCTCCAACTTGATGCAAAGTACCAACCTGATTAAGACCAACTCCTGATTCGAGTTCATCAATAGCAATCATTCTTGCAATTTCCTTTGTTTTGGCAACCCTTAACTCATCATTACGCTTACAAGAAGAAGTAACAATATTAATTATGAAGTTCAATTTTTCAAAAAACTGATGAACATGTTTTACCTCATGAGATGCAGCAACCAAGGCAAGTTGAAGGCGGCGAGCTAAACTGTAACAACCCGTTGTACACCGGTATTGTTAACATTAATATGATATTAAGCGCAGTTACAATCACATCAATTCATTTATAAAAATGCGAATAAACTTTTTTCGATTATTACGCGAGCATTTAAAACAATAAAACACGTAATAGTTAAAAGTTGTGACTATAATTGTTTACTCTTGCAGAATATTTATTGTTAAACTATTTTTACATTACACTTCACTCAATATAAGTTACTAAGGGGTTCCCATAAACCGACTTAGCCAATTACTAAACTGTACGTTTTTACCCTTTTGAACATGGTTCACTCATTAATTTTCTGTGAACACACCGCTCACAACTAGGCCTTCTTCTCAGATTATATTTTTGTCTTACTTAATTTCCTCTTTATCAAGCTATCACACGTTCAATTCGGAGCTCATTTGCTCCGGTTATCGCAGTTTGAAGTTGGATAAGCAAAACAACCAACCAACCCCAAAACAGCTCAAACACTCTCTCACTCTCTGAATTACTGCACTAGAATCCACTAATCCAATTGCCCTCAAAATTTTACACCATAAACTAGACACCTCAATATTCGATTCGATATATCATACGCTTAATTTGACTGAGAAACGAAGCGGAAATTAATTTCCCAAAACTGGTTCAGAACCGCCACATGTGCAGTAGGCACATGAGCAGTCTGCGTTCCTCCATTTTTTCCAGGTCGAAGACCAACCTAGATTTTTTCCAAATTTTGACAAAAGGTAGAGGACATCTCAACCTTCAAAATGGCGTATGGCACGTCCCTATTGGACCTCTATGGAGGGAGAAATGCTCTCCCTAAATTTGCCTAAATTCTGCAAATTCTACAGAAAATTCGCCAGAGTTTCCTTTGTTTTTCCTTAAAATCCCCAATTTGTACAAGCTCATTTATGTCTCAAATGTACCTAATGATCACATAATAATACAATAATAATCCAATGGGTGGCACACACAAGGACCAACAACGTCTTGAGGCATTTACAACCCAATCCAGTTTATAGTTATTAGACACATAGCTCACTTTAATCATTCTTAAATAGTTGCAATCACTAACATCACTTTCATGCATTTTTTTATCATACTTGCAATCATCATCTAAAATAGGTCTAAGGCCCTTCCATCATAACTTGTCATGCATCAAGGTACAATTACAATATTTTCTTTACAACTTACAAATTAAACTTGATTACAATCTTCCAATATTACAACTTAAATACAAATGGTAAAATAAACTACATGACATGACTACTAGACTTAGGCAAAATGACATGAACAAATATGCTAATGAAGCTCATCCTACATACATATGAGATGTTCATGCCCTAAGTCTAGCCTAGGCCACACGGCCAACAACATGCAAAATGCTAAGCACTCTACTGCTCACTCTGCGGGCCTCTTGCCCGCTGCTCCAGCTCCACTGCTACCTCCTGAAATAAATGCCTCGAGACGGGGTGAGATATACGAAAATATCTCAGTAACCCAGAGGTCCTGGAGAAAACTCCGTCCAATGGTTCACTTCGATGCATATCAATAGCATAAACAACCACTTCCAAAACGGGATATAGCATGGGATTTAGAGAAACTGGGGAATATCGGGATACAAAATACGACGATCCGGGATGGTAGCTACCAATACCACGCACGCCCTGGGCATATATAAGCCTACGAGTATCAGCCAAGGTGTGTTCCAAGAACCACAACCCTGATGCCCAAACCAACCATAACACCCGAGACATTCCTAGTGTGCTTCTATTCGGATCACACACCACGACCCTAGGTCAACTGGAACTCCCTCTCGGAGACCTATCCAGTGGAAGTCCGAAATTGCCCGAAGGCTAAAACTGTCTACCGGCTAGAGACTCGGTACATAAGTACCCACTGTAATAATGCATGCATGCTCATGTTGTTCTACACTACTCATATACACTTCCTACCGTTGCCATCAACTGGCAAGGTGGAACAGAAAAGGGGAACAAGCCCCAGTACCAAGAGGTTACCTTAAATAGTTTTCTCACAAGCTCTGCAACAGCTTATCCCCCAACTTGGTACACAGCAGAATGCCTACACAGAGGACATTCTCAATCACTCATAATTCAAACAATACATGCTAATTTACAATTATACATGCATTGAACCAATTACTTACCTCAATCCACTTGGTCCAGGACCAAGGGCAACTCACTGATTCACGGTTCAGGATTCAAGTCGACGTACGGCAACCTATACAATCACGTACAACCATCAGTACGCGTCAAATAACGTCAAAACGCAAAATTCACAAAATTCTCCCCTTCCTCCTTGAAGGTTCGGCCATAGTAGTGTTAATTTGAGATTTATTTTTCTAAATTTTCTTTCTCATTTTATTACCCATCCTTAGGTTGCCATAAAGCCAATTCAAGTGCCGTTTTTACGTTTTACGTCTTTTACTCATCGTTTTGCGTAATAATTCACTCTAGGTTCATTTAGGTCCCTAACACAAGTTATTATTTTTCCATTGATTCTAACACCTTCCAATCACCACACAACCCATCTAAGTACCATATAACTACACAAATCATCATCCAAATCATTTTTCAACATCAATTCCTCATTTTTCCCACAATGGCCGAATTATGCCCTAGGGAATCCCAAAGGATTTCTTTCCATTTTCAACCATTCCACTTCACCTACAATCTCATATTTCATCATACAATCATTCAACAACTCATTACTAACTTCTCAACACATTTCCAAATTTCCACATCATGACCATCAAAATTATTCAAAGTTAAAATCATCAATTTTTTCACCTAAAATTTTCATTGCATTTATCCCTAATACACATTATTCTAAGACATTTTCATGTACAAACTTTTTCCAATTGAGCTCTCTAACCTCACACATCATACAATCCCCTTTTAGAGTTCATAAATGCAATACTAAGAATCAAACCATACCAAGGTGTAGAAACTTACTCAAAGGCTAGGCAATGGGCTCCTCCTACACATACTCTACCATTGGAGCATTTAAAAGCTCAATGAACACCATTTTCCTCAAGTGAGTCGCGGCCTTGTGAAGGGAGGATCTCAAAATCTACTCACTTTCACAGTTTAACAATGCCACCAATGACTTTAGAAGACAATTTCCAACAAATTTCAAGTTAAATTTTGTTGGATTTGGTTAGGATTTGAGTGATTAAAGGAGAGAAGAAATTTTTGCATGGAGAAGGGGGGGAGGGGGCTGATGCGTGGGTTTGGGAGAGAGAGGGAAGTGGGAAGATGATGAATAGTAAGAGAGTGAGGTGGACTTAAGTGATTTTAAGTGGGGTGGGTCCCACGTAGGGGTGTAAATGGGCTGGGCTGGGCTTTGGCCATCTTGGTCCAAGCCTACGTAAAAAAAATTCAGCCTATCTGGCCTACTGGCCTATTAAAGGCTTTATTTGTAGGCCAAGCCCGGCCCATTTTCAAAAATAAGAAAGCCTGTCATGGCCTACAGGCCTTGTAGGCCTCCCACTATACTAAGCAAAAAAAATAATTGTATAGAGCAAAGAAAGTTCCATTCATGCATGCACTAGTACTTCTCATAAGAAAAAAAATGATAAACAAGAAAGAGTCAACATAATATCCCAGTTCTAGAATGTATATCATAGAGGAATAGAGTCAAAAAAATGGGGAAAATAAGAAAAATACAATTGTTGGATGCTGAAATAATGTCTACAAGAGAATGTCATTCATCTAAAAATCTTTAAACCACCATCAAGACAAGGGAAAAAAGAGTATTATTGAAAGATCTTCATCAGTAACATCATAATCCAGCAAGGTACCCATTGCTCCATGGTATTAAGCTGCAACAACATGTAAAATTTGGAGACATTAGACAAGTTTTCCTTTCATAAAATAAAATAGCACAAAAAGTAAGAGATATTGATATTTGGTACTTTGTGTCTTTGTCACATAAAATAAATATTATTTTATTATTTTAATAAATTAAATAGGCCAGCCTACAAGGCTGTAGGCCGGGCTTGACAAAATTGGCCTATGGCCTATATATTAAAAAAAGCTTTTTTATAAGCCTAAGCCTACTCTACTTTTCTGAAAGATCGGGCCTGGGCTGGGCTCAACGTAGGCCGGGCTGGGCCAGCCTGGCCCATTTACACCCCTAGTCCCACGCCACCTCACGCGATTCAAAACGCGTCTAAACTCTCACTAAACGTCCGTAAATTCAAAACCTATTTAAAAACTCTAATTTTTAACATTAACTATTCTCCTTTAATTATACTTGATCAGATGAATCCGGAGTTTTTCGGTCGTTCGGAGAAAATATTGTTTTAAGCTATTGCGCGCGCCGTTGGCACGCTTCCCCAAACTGTCTTAATTCCATCAAATATTATCAGAAATCATATTTCCTAGTTCTATAGACCATTTATAACTCATATTTGAAATCTAGAGCTCAAAACTCAACTGGCACGTTTTACGGTGCAATCGTACCGCGGTATTTTTACCCGCGAAAAACACTATTCACTGATTTTTCTGAAACTTGCCTATCCACTCAATTTTTCGTTCTAAACCCATTTCCAGGGTTATTTTTAACATCTGAGACCTTCTACTCAATTTTTATCTTCCTAGGGTTGCGTGTTGGCTAATTACTATTTTGCCCTTTTTTTGTTTTTTGGCCTAGTCTTTAGGATTTTCACTGAATCTTCACTTAATTACTCACTTAATAGTTTAAACACTTAATTTAAAATTGTGAGGTGTTATATAAACAATGGACATAATAAACATATGGACACTCCGCGCAAATTAATGCCTGCAATCCATTCCATTCACCTCGCATATTGCTAGCTCCATCATACCCTTGTCCCCGAATATTTTGAACATCAAGATTATGGTGACGAAGAGAGTTGCATAGTCCTTGTTTCAAAGTCTTAGCACTTGTATCTTCCACATGTACAAGACCGAAAAATCTTTCCCTTATAAAACCATCTTTATCTACGAATCTCAAAACAATAGCCATATGCTCTTTTTTAGATACATCACTAGCTTCATCAACAATAAGACAAAACTTGGCATTGGAGATTTCTTCTCGTATTGTGTCCTGTACCTTTTGAGAGAAAACATGAAGAATTTCCTTTTGAATTCGAGGGGAACTATATGAAGCATTTTGAGTTCTTTTTCTAAAACAACTGATGCAACTTCTTGATTATAGGAAGCTAAAAACTTTATTATCTCCAAAAAATTACCTCGATTAAGTGAATCTAAGTTTTCATCATAACCTCTAAAAGCACATCCTTTCAAAGCGAGCCATCTTGTCACGTCCACAGAAACTTGTAGTCTTAAACAATTAGCTGCAATCTACTGAGAAGTAAGTCTTTCAACCAATATCTCAATATGTTGAGATTGGTTCATAAGATCACTACATGATCTCACAGCATTTTTATGCATTGAGATAACATTTTTTTTTGACATGGCGCAGAAAAGCACAATTTTCTCCATCATTAACCTTTTTCCAATTTCTGAATCCCTCAATAACAAATGTATTAAGTCCAAAACGACCATTGCCACCTGGTTTACTAAATAAATAACAAGGCAAACAAAATGCAGCATCTTTAGTTGGAGAATACTCTAACCAAGATAGAAACAAATCAAACCAGGAAGAGCAAAAGTGACGTCGATTCTTCTCTAGCCCAGAGAAAGGATAATTTTGAAGCTTGCACTGAAATGGACCAAGTTTAAGATACGCACGACGAATTTCATCTTGTTGATTTATAGGAAATTTCCATATTGGAGGGCGTAGTGCAGGATCTCTTTCCAATGAAGCAAGATCATCTTCTTTAACCACTTCTTTATTCTCAATTCTAGGAGATTTTGGAGAAGGAGTCTCAATATTTGATAATTCAACATTATGAGTAGATGAGGACAAAGACTCACTATTCTTTCTCTTAAAATAAGTATCAATAGTAGCACTTTTCCCCATAATAATCACTACAAAGAAAATAAAAAATATACAATTATGAATTATTTATGGTTTGCAATTTTGTATTGAAATAGATTGGCATTTACAAGAATGTATCTCAATCAGTTCAAATTTGAAACATCAAAGATGAAAATAAGCTTACAAAAAATATACAGTTATAAAAATAATTACAAAAAATAAATTTGAAACATCCGTGTTTTCACTTGTTTCTTATAATGTTCCAACAAGAAGCTTTTCTCAAGTTTAGTACACATCAATATATGGATATTTTATATATCTATTGTTAACTTTTTGGCCACCTAAATCCAACGGTTGAACGGTAGGCATAAACAAATATGATCATGTAATGTAATATTATATAGGAAGGAGTGCACAATGAAAATGGAAATAATGTTCAGAAAGAAAAATTGAAACCTGGAAAAGGCGAGCATGTGATTCTCTTACCTCCTTTTGGGGACAGAGTTAAGTCATCTGTTGAGCAGTATTCCACCTTCTCCAATCTCCAACAGTCGTCCCTCTCTTCTTCAAAATGGGACTGTTTTTGTCTTGTTATAATATATGTGTTGCCGCCTGCCTACAAGAGATGAGAAAACTTGTGAAGTCAGGAAAATGATGATGGAGAGGGGAATTAAGAGAAACCCATTTTATATTACGAAAAAACAAAAAATAAAAGAAACCCATTTTCGTTACTTGCGTTGCCTCTGGTTGCCGTTGGTGAATGGTGATGGACGAAACGGAACACAGAAGGATGTTCTCAAGGAATAAGAATGAACTGGTTGCCGCTTGCGCTGGTTAGTTGCCGTTCTGACTCCTGAGACTGAGAGTCTACAAGACTGCAAGAGTGTAGGCGGTGCGATAGGCAGAACTCATAAGCATGGGGATATGATTATTGAAGGCAAAAACATGTTATACACGGTAGGTAGTTTCAGTGTCACATTTTTTTACACATTATAATTTTTTAATTTTAGGGGGGGCGGGAGCCCACCCTAGCCCCCCTGGTGGGTCCGCCTTGGTCATGAGGTTCCCACAAGAGGCTACGACTACGGTAATGCCTTCTCTGTCCTCTGACATCTGTCAAGTTGAGATTTGTGTACATACTTCATAAGGCGGGCTTCCTTGATGAGGGAATTTTTTTTGGTGCTCCAGATCCTATGTGGTCCTTCTATTCAAGAGATGACACTTGGATAAAAAATTATTTTTTTATTACTTCTCTCTCTTCTCTCCTCATTAGTTGTATTATTTTGATTGGTCTGGACCACTGAATAAATGGTGGTCTGAGACCATTGAAATTCTTCTCCTTGATCAGATACTTAGTGACATCTCAAAGGTTGATGCACTCTTTTGTATTATGGTCAAATCCTTCAAGGAACTCAAAATGCATTCACTTATCCATCTATGCTTCAACAAAGGTGACCTTTTTACGCTTGAAACTCATTGGGCATAACTTTCCACATTGTCTAGGAACTAAAAGGACATTTGATAGAGAAGAAAAAAAAAATTACTAGAAAATTACAATTACTAGGAATATGATGGAAAAATGAGTTTTATAGGAAAGTTAAAAAAAAATTATTTGGTAGGCTGAAATATTATTGGAGAAATTGGTTTAAGTTTTTTGAGTCTATGTTTGGTTGAAGATAAAATATTGTTGGAAAAATGAGGTGAAATTACGAAAACAACCCTTGACTAAATAATATTGCACAGTACATGAATATTGTTAGAAGATGGTCATTTTCATCATCTACTTTGCGCTCCTTTTTCCATTTTGCCGATAATCCAAAAATACCACATTCAAAGTAATATTCTTAAACAGTGTTTTTAATCAAATTTTCAAACAAACGACAAATGCTGGGCAAATCATTTTATTGGATGAATTTTTTTAAAACTTGTACCAAACATGGACAACTTGAAATACAATTCTCACTTGTCTGGGTATTTGCACAAAAAACTCCTACCAAACGCCCCCTAAAAATGTTCAGAGAAGAGTATATGTTGCACTTCCCCTTGAACAACCTTCCATTATGTCAAATCCCTTGAAATTTTCTTTTTTGGTTAGGTTGACAACTTTTCTTGATCTTTCCCGACTGTTTAAAAAAATTTCAGGTTGATGGATTTTTTTGACCTAGCACGCAACTCGTCCATAGTTTAGGCTTCATGTTGGCTAAGGACATGGTGAATGATTCGGGTTTCAAATCGTCCACAAGTGAGCAAAGTGGCCACCTTAGGATACATGTCTCTGACTAATATTAGTGATCTTTTGTTGAACTAGGCAAGGTAATCCAAAAAGGCTCTTGCTTTCTCTATTTGACCCTTGATAAAGTGGGAGTGGAGCTCAATTGGGACAAATTTGTTAGACAACCGTTTCAAAACTCAAGAGGGAGTGGATTGAGTTACAAAATATTTTCAAAAAAAATACGTCTTTAAATATTTCTTCAATCTTTGATTTAAGGCAAAAAATCCTAAGTGAATATACAAGTGTGTGATCAAAGAGATAAGCTAGTAAGCAAACAAACACAATCAAATAAAGCAATTAATGGCTAAAATAAAGTGTTGAGAGTTAGAGAGATTGCTGACAAGGATTTATCTGGTTCAATTAACACCACTTGTATAATAACCCAAATAATTAATTAGGTAATTGATATTTCATATGAAATTTAAGGGTTAATCAGATGAAAATCTAAGTTTAAAGCTAAGTCACTTTTTGGGACAAGAGTGCAAATATTAAAAATTTTGGGGCAAATTTTCAATTTGTCAAGAATTAGTAAGACCCTATAATTAATTAAGCATGAAACACCTACCTAAACTAATTAGGCCAAGAATCATAGAGTTAAGTGGCATAAGTGAGTGGGAAAAGGATCAAGGGACAAAAGAGACTTTTTCTCATTTAGATATTTTGGAAAATAAAAAATGCATTCTCTACCCTCCTTTCTTTTTTTCTCTTCATTCCAGGGTTCCTTCCCAAAATCACAACCCAAGACATGTAAGGAAGGAAGAAGATGAGCTTAAATGGCCAATTCAAGACCAATTAGAATAAGTCATCTTTTTTGACTTTTTGAAAAAGTTATAAAATATCTAAAATTCAATTTACTTAAATAATCTTCTTGAAATATCAATTAATTTCAAGACCTGGATATTTTCATAAATTCAAGAAGCACAATTATAATTTAATAATGTCACAATATAGTGTTTAAAAGATCTGGGTAATTTTTGCATAATTCCATTTTTGCCCTTATACTCAAACTAACTGTATTTTTCCAAAAACATAAAAATTCCTCAAATAATTATTTCTCTTAATTCTAAACACTTCTTTCAACATATATCTATTCCTAGAATATCAATATGAATTTTGAGTCTCTCAGTGAAATTATACTGCGGTATTTCATCCGCTAAAAATTATTATTCATCAATTTTCCAGAAAAGTGTCTATCCACTTTCAAGTTTCGTTTTGAATCCAAATCCAACATTATTTTCACCAAATAATGTCTAATTATATCATTTCATAATTTTAGGATTCAGTAATTGTCAAATTACAATTTGCCCTTCGAGTGTGTTTTCTAGGGGTGTTCGCAGTTTGGATTGGATCGATTTTGGAAGCAAAAATCATCTGATCCAATCCCTTCGATTTGATCATGTAATCATCCATTTGGTTTGGACTTTTTTCAAATCCGATCCGATCCAATCCAATTTTTTTCGGTCTGGATTGGATTGTTTTTTGGTTTTCTGAAAATCTTAAAATTTGTTTCATGATAATTGTGCAAATAACATCCTTTCTATATATTGACTTTGTAAAAAAATTGAAATACAAAAGCATTAGTAAACGATAATATTTTTTTTTTAGGGGTAATGAGATATGAAGCTCTACACAGATAAAAATTTTGTTGATGAGATGTGACTAGGCTTTTTCTTGGGTTTAGTTGATGGGTTAATGGGTCTTGGGTTTAGAAAATTTTGGGGCTATGATTAGGGAAAGATCCAATTAGGTAGAGGGAAATTAATAGATTGGATCGGTTTAGATTGGATCGGTTTTCATCAATCAATTCGAAAACCAATCCAATCTAATTAAAATTTGCGATTTTTTTTCGGTTTTTGTTTTTTTGGTTTTTGGTTTATTCAGTTATCGATTTTTTGGTTATCGATTTTTCGATTCGGTCACCGCAGTTTGAATTGATTTGCATCGATTTATGAACACCCCTAGTATTTTCAACCGAAATTCAGAATTTTTGCCAATTAATCCCTCTAATCCACAATTCAATCATAATAATGCAGAGTAAACACCCTTTTTGGTCCCTGGCAATATTTACGAAATTCTTTTTAGTCCCTGACAATAAAAAAGGACCAAATTGGTCCCTAAAATTATGAAAAAAGGGCCACATTAGTTCTTATGTCAACTCCTTCGTCACTAACGTGGCCCTTTTTTCATACTGTTAGGGACCAATTTGGTCCTTTTTTATTGCCAGGGACTAAAAAGGATTTCGTAGATATTGCCAGGGACCAAAAAGGGTGTTTACTCTAATAATGCATTTTCAATATGTGAGGTGTTATAATAAACCTCTACAATTCACCGAATTTGTGGGTACTTGAGAACCCTAAAATTTTCTCCAAATCTTTTTAGTATTTGGCTACCACTCACACTCAATGGGTTTTACAATCCTTAATCAACATGATTACATTCGTATAATGTGTTTGACAATGGATAAGCTCTCTAAAAGTGCAGATTATACAAACTGAAGAACAATATCGATGTATGGCATAAAGCAAGTAAATGAGCTCAAGAATTAAATGATCAAGAATGAATTTAATTAATGAGTAACACAAATTAGGGGTAAGATTTAAGGTTCAAAAAATAATGAAAACAATGTTCTTAAACATTTAAATCTATTAAAAATAAATTTATATATATTTCTAATGAAATATAGTCGTTTATATCCATCAAAAGTAATTTTGGAAAATATTTATCTTGATAAATAGTGGGACATATTCAGATAAATCATGACATATGGATAACTTAATGCATAACAATTTTATTATGATCCTAATGAAATTTTAATAGCACATCCACATTAAAGGGTTCATATAAGACTATTTGAGACCCCAAAACATGTTAGATAATCTTAAATCACTTTTTGAGGTATCAACTAGATAGCTTCATGCACTTTTCGATGTAGAACATCAATAAAGTAATTTCCTTTGGTCCAAAACTATTTCTAATAATATGAGTATAACAACCCTAATTCTCAAACTGTTTGAAATTGACAGTTACGTGAGACAGTGTGTAAATTCTGTGTCTACTAAGGAAATTATGTCAACTGAATCATGAAACTATCATGATAATGGATGTAAGGATACAATATATAACAAGTCAATTAGACCCTAAAAAGAACATAAGTTGTGTTTAGAGACAAAAATACAGGAATTGTGTAATGGCGATATTTTCGTAATTTTGCAAACTAGGTATGAACTGAGTTCTGACAGTCTAGTTAAATTCTCTGGTAAATGATAAGGTTTGTATATGTTTTTAAATTAATTAATTGATGTGTAGAATAATTTAAATAAATAGGTCAAAGATTGATTAATTAAAAAGTCAACTAGTTTAAAAAGTAAGCTTTAACTTTACACCTGGGCTTAATCTTTGGTCAAATATGAATGTCTTGCTTTTATGCTATATGTGATGTGTAATTATGTTATTGTATGATTGGTTGGTAAAAAATTCAAGTGTGTGATGTGTAAAGTGAAAACCAATGAAAATCAAGTGATGTGTTATTGTGTGTTATTCTCCTCCCACTAGTGCAAGTCGGTTCCTAGCTCTTTTGGACCCTTTTCCACGATGCAAAATTTGATGAGAATGATGCTTTTCTTGTCTTGAAAGCTTGGTTAAAGTTTAGTTTAAAAGGTGAAAATGTATTAAAAACTAAAGCTTTAAACCTTTTAAATTCAAATCACTTGTCATCTTCTTATTCTTTCTTCAAGACACACAAAACATCTTTTCTTCTTCTCCTCCATGACCGTAGCATCCACATGGTGAGTGAGAGTTTGAGAGAACTTGATTTCTAGTCATAATTTCAAGAAAGTTTCAACATGAAAAAGATCCCTTGTGAGTTTGTGAGCAAAAGCCCTCAAACCATACACCTTCTAGCCTTATATTGTGTGAGATAATCCCTTCTAAAGGTTGAACATGGGTGCTTCACTTTGGTGTTTTGGATGAGTTTTGTTTGATTTTTATGTTGGAAAAAGCTTAAGGTTACCTAAAGGAAGCTATATAAGGTAATTGCTAACAACTTTGTTGATTTGATGATGATTTATCAACATTTGTGTTCTTGTGTTCAACACAAATTTCTATGTATGTTGATGATGAATTTTGAAGTGGTTTTGTTTTGAAAATTAGTTGTTTAATCTTAATCAAAGATAATATCTTGAATTCTTGAAAAATTGCAAGAATCAAACCTAGCCCTAACCTTTCAAATTCAGCCATGAATAGTAAATTAGGGTTTGATGATGTTTGTATGTTAATTGATGTGGTGTGATGTTTAATTGATGATTTAAAGTTTAATTAATGGTTTATATGTTAAGAAAAATGCATGCAAAGTGTTGATGTTCAAGTTGTAAATTTGACTATGCATACTAAGTGTATGATAATGATGTGTTGACATATAATTGATGATGGAATTAAGGTTGTGTGATGATTTGTTAAGGGATTGTGTGATTAAAATTCAAAGAAATCCTAAGTCTTTAACTATACAACAATTCGGCCAAGTGTAGTTAAATTAGGGTTTGTATGCAAAATGATCAATTGAATGTTTGTAGCATGGATTCAATGTGTATATGATGATGTGGTGTCATTGGATTAAAGTTTGAATGCATAAAAGTCAAGGAATTTCACTATGTATGTTTCAGCCATTTCAAGTTAATTGGTTATCCATGTTGTTTAATTTATTTTGAATGATGTTATATGCATTTGATGCGTAATAAAGTGTAAGTGAATAGTTGGTTTACATGTTTGAACTTGTGAAAGTAATTTGACACTTAAAGGATACAAAATCAATGATTTGAAAGCTTAAATTCAAGTATATTTTTTTATGCAAGAATAAATGTTAATGTGGTGTAAAGAATGATGAATGAAAAGCATGTGAATGTGTGTGAATGTGATGGTTAAAATTCTGCCATGTTGAGTTAATTTGGTTGGAATTAAAGTTAATTAATAACTAAACCCTAGAAATCTAAATAAAGAGTGTTTAAGTAAGTTTGAATGATCAACTCTCTAATTGTCAACGTGTGGATGTGGGTTTAACTTAAAATCAGGTTTAAAGATAGGCTGACTTGTGGCATGGGTATGAATTATTAAGAGTGAATTTGTAAAAAGTATAATGTGGATGGGACAAGATATGAATCTTGTGTTACAAGTTGTTGTGTGTATGTCAAATCTGATATATATCTGGGTACAATATGAATCGAGAGATACAGTGATTCCTGATCAATGTTCGGAGGATTTGACTTGATTACTTGTTGTACAAGTAAATTTGCTAGGAGCTTTTAGAGTTAAGCTCTTGGTTTAGGAGGATTCTTCCTCTTTGTTTGTTCTACTAGGATTTCATTATCTTGGAGGTATATCTGTACGTTGTGTTTTGTGGTAGTTAGATATATAGTGTAGTTGCATTCATATAGATTATAACATTATTTGATATGATTTGAATTGTGAAATGTTGGTTCTTGTATAATGAATATCTTTTGATAGGCCATGAGTGCACCTGGACTGGTTGGCTCTGGTTGCTCTTGGAATTTAATTCTTGGAGTTATCTGTGCAGACGGGTAGTCTGATATTATTCTGTGATTATATGATGTATGTTATACTATGTATCTGACCTTTCATGCATGAAAGTGAACTCATGGGTGGATACTTCTCCATAAACCCTGAGTTTACGAGATTTATTTTTCACCCCGTGTTGTGGGGATATATTTCAAGTATGCCAGCAGTTGTTGATCAATCATCTCAGGGCAAGAGGCCTGTGCAGAATGGCTACTGTTAGAGCTGGATTTTGTATTTTGATATGTGTGTATATGTATATACTTTTTGAGGCATGTGCAGTATCCTTGCATGTTGATAGCTGTTATCTTTTTGAGAGGCATGTGTAGCCTTTATTTTGATCATCTGTAATGAAGTTATGAATTTCAGTATGTATGTTGTGTATTGGCTGTAAGCCATAGTTCAGTATAATGATGTATTTCAGTAGGTATTGTGTCTGTTGCAATTTAAGATTTGCATGTTCAATTGTGTTCAGGACTGACACTGAGTCAGATTCTGTGTGAATTCATGAATGAATTCTAAGTCTGATGATGTTTATTTATGTTTTGTGTAGATTTTCTATATTACAGGAATTTGGATTTATCCAAATTACAGCCGTTAATTTGTCCGTAGTTTTCTATTCAGAATGGTCTCTATGATCATATTTGAATGGAATATATTTGTACAGTACATATATGAGTGGAATTAACATAGGTAGACCGTTCAAGAAATTTGTACAGGTATGGGACTTGCAAATCATAATAATTGGAATTAAGTTTTGTATGTGGCAATGCGGGGAATAATAGGTAATGCGTTAAATTGTTAATGTAAGGTAAATCAGAACATTAATAGAATAAAAGAAAAAGTTTATTCGTATTTTTTCCATAACTAGAATAAATACGCATGTTAAGCCTTCCGCTTAATTCATAATTTGTAGAGCGCTAGTGTACCAAATGTAGGTTAACTCACCGGCTGTAGACAGGGTGTTACAATGAGCAAATGTAAATGAGCCTATGGATGAATGTATATTAATTCAAATTATGTTGAATCCGTTAAAATCCATTTTTGATATGTGAAACCAAGAAATTCATGCATTTTTCTCTATGTAATATTTGATATAATTGAACTCATAAAAAGAGAGTCATCATATACCCTTAGAATCATACTCCAATTCCTAAAATATTATTCTAATATGTTCTTGATCTTAACACTTCAGTTCCGTGAATTGTATTGCTTTGATCTCTTTCAGATTTTAGCTTGTCGATTAGCTCTTTAAACATCTTCTCCAACCTTATTTGTTATCATCAAAACCATGATGATATGGTATCACCAAAGATATCAACCTTGAGTGTATAGCATCCATATCTTCGCTTTGATTGAACAAAGTCATCCTAGTTATTGACTAAGTTGACTAGGAAGGATGAGAATTGTCATAATGCATTTTATTTAAAATTAAAACAAAAAACAAAATAATCCTGACACATAAGTGCCTCAGTTCCTCCTTGAAAGAGTGTAACACCTCGTGTTAATCCGGTTTGTTAACATGTCATCGTATTAAGCCACACTTAATTAAAATTTGTGGAATATCTTTTTCTGTTCAATTATGACGTCATTATCATTACCAAGTTGAATTACCTAATTCATTTTCAAAACATTATCTGTATGTAAATTGCAAATAGACAGCTAACTGAAATACCTCATAAATAAATAAGTGAGTATCTAAGTCACGGATCTACAACACGTAGTCCGGACATAATCCTGATACAATTATACATCTTGAAACAACTAAAATCATAAAGTCAAGTCAATGTGGCATGGACAACCCCCATGCTCACCAAATAAGGCAACAACTCCCAACATCAGTCTCAAATCAAATAACATGACAGTAAAGATAAAGCAATGTCAGCATCCAGCAAAATCATCATAATAGCATGCAATCAGCTAAGCTCTGGCCTCCTGCCACTAGAGGTCTCAACCCCCGCATTACCTGAACCTGAAATATGTGCCCCAAACGTGGGGTGAGATCTCTAAATAGAAATCTCAGTAAGACAAGGGGCCCTCAAGGATCTTCCACCCCAAGCTCACTTACATGTGCAATATAAGTTCCAAAAGCAGTAATTCAATATTAGTTCTAAAATCAGTGCAATGCAGTAGATAATCATATCATGTGTGTTATAGCTATTCTACTGATCAGAGAAAAGCAGGAATACGTCTATTACCCACACTAGTACACGCCCATGCTGTACCCGCCCACAGGACCACCCCATGGCTTCCTGTCTAGACGGAACACCACATACATATCATATAGCATTTGCACTTAACAGTTCAATAGCATTTCAGTAAAACAATACATGAAAACACATTATGCATATAACCATCCCCCCATGGGACATGGTGGAACAAACAATGGCTAAACCGAGGACACGAAAGCTTACCTTGCAAGCTAACTATCTAATGCCAAGAGTCCACACAAGCTCAAGGTCCACACACAGCACAATCACAATCTGTTAGGACCAATAACAATATCAATATTTATACTCTACAAACATATGATATAAAGACAACGTCTTTCCTTTGCGTTCCAAGTCTTAAGGTTTCTCACAAAGCCACAAGTCCTTAATCACTTGATTCTGACTTAGTTCAATTATTACAAAAGTCCCACCTCATCAATCTAGGGTCTACAAACCCATAAAAGCCTTCTGTATGAACAGTGCAGCTACTGTTCTTCGAAAACCCAAAATATCCGGATATTCGTCGGGGGCATATCCAGATATCCCATATCCGGATATCATATTCGGATATCCATATGCGGATATCACAAGACCCCATATCCGGATACCAATATTCGGATACCAATATCCGGATATCATATCCGGATATTTCGCGACAGAATGCAGTTCTGCATTTTCACGAAGATATCACTCAAAGGTCCAACTTTTACCATTATTATACGTCCAAGGATCCATTTTTAGGCATATACAGGTTCATAAACGTGTTGGTTACTTCATTTCAACATATTACATGCCAAGACTCCATTTTTAACTAGGAAAATCATGATCAAAGGTGGTGACACTTACCCAAGGTTCCAAATAGCAAACCAAAGGTGCTCTTGGAGCTCACAAGTCAGCTCCAAGGTGCTGACTCCAAAGGTACACGAAAATACCACTCAAGCAAGGTCCTTTCTTCACAAAGTTTGCTTCTTGAAGCTCCCACAAGCCAAGAAGATGACCCCCACAACCTAAACTCAAGCACTCAGCCCTCCAAGACCTCACACAACAGAGCCAAAACTCAGAACAAGGCCAACAACACAGCCCCAATGCTAACTCTCACCCACACCAATTGTTTAGGAGAAGGATTTATGAAGGAAATGGCTCTTGGCTCATGAAATGGAGAAGAGAACCAATGGAACAGTGTATAGGAGAGCTGATCAGCCACCAATACCACGTAGCAATAAGGAATGCCTAGGGTTTTGGGCCCAAAAGTTGTATTTATAGTCTACTTAAGTGTAATCACACAGTATTAATATTAATAGCTACGCTTATCATTTTAATCCCAAACTTAGGATTCTGGACCTAATCATTTTTATAAAATTTATCATATTTTTATTTTATTTTTCGCAGCACCTTTCCGGTACGTGCTTTTCCATAGCCAGTATCAGTTCTGGTACCAGTTCTCATTATTTTAACTTAGAAACTTGTTTTACAAGTCCTATATATTATTCTAGTGACATATACACATTTTTCATAATTTTCAGGGATACTTTATCGGTACGCATTTATACCGAGTAGCAAAACCAGTATCTGCACTTTTCGTCAGAAAAGCGACTTTCAGCATTATTAATCACTGACCATAATTATTTAAGTCTTATCATAATTATTAGGGTCAATTATAGAATTATTTTTTAAGTTCACATGATTAATTAATTAACTTCCTTAATTAACGGTGCGGGTTCTTACAAAGAGCATGGTCTCATGGAATATGTCAAGGTATTCTTGTAGATTTCACTCTGCATTATTTAAGTCCTTATTAATGGGGTGTTTGAATCCTTTAGGGATAGGGACTTCCATGACCCTCTTTATGAATGGATGCCTGAGTCGCCTAGATAACTTAGACACCCTGGCAACATTTACGCATCAATCTTTGCATCTGGGATCTAGGTTCATTGTTGGAAACATGTGAGGCTTCATTGTGAATCTCTTTTCCAGGATCTATAGGGTTAGAGCCTCCTAAAAGTTCATTGTGTATCTCCCCGTGGAATTTTACCCCGAAAGATCCATTGTGACTCAGCCAACTCACGACCCTATCTCTTCACCATGAGAATGATTGATTCCAAAAGTTCACGATCTTGGATGTTGGGGCTTATTTGCATTATTGGGGAAACCATATCTTGTATCTCAATGATTGATGCTTCTTTTCCATCTATTTGGGGGATCTTGATTCTAGGTTCTCTTTGCATTCATCCTTCTAATGCTTATGATATCTGGTGGTGGGATTAGAAATCTATCTTTTCCCACATATGATGCCAATATTTAGTAGTTGATACCTAAATCGATGTTGACATAGATCTTTGGTCTTCTTTATGGTGATTATTGATAATCGATGATGGCTCCTTTTTGTGCTCTGATAAACAATGGAGGTGGTTCACCAGCAAGGACTCCAACGCTCATGCTAGTGAATGGTTGACGCATAATATGCAAATGTGTAAAAGATGCATGTTTGCCGGATGTGCCTCTATATTAAAAAGAGTGGGTGAAATCGTCTATCACCAAAGATTAGCAGGTGATAAGGATCCTAGGTGTAATTGTTGGTGGTTATATATTCTTTAAGCTGCAATGTGGGTCCAATATTTAGGCCCAAAACACTAGTTGAAACTAAACTCTCAGTTTTAAAATCCTTGGTAATGTCAATTGTGGTCTTGACCTTGCAAAAGTGATGAAGTTGTCTAGGATAGCGGATGATCTTGTCAAGCTCACGGTCGTACATGGGTACACTAATTAATTTTTGGAATTTCATGTAAATAAATTTAGATTTTAATTCTTGGGGATGGTTTTTGGGATTGTGTAAAATAATTTTATAATTACATGCATTTCTAGGGTTTAAGGGGAGGACATTGGTGACACGACACAAGATTTTTGTATTTAGGTTGCCCTGGTTTTATATTTGTGACGTGTTGTGTGTCTACACGGAAACACGACACTGACCCACGACAATCTTCTTTTAGGCTATTTACACAAAAATTGGTTAAAGCAACATTAAGTACACATGTTATTTGTATTATGTCATCTCGCATAATAAGTGAAACACTTTGAGTTATTAGTATTATGCCAGCCCTTATAATAAGTAGGATTGCTGGGGGGTTATTCATGTCATTTCTGATATGACACCTTCTGCCCTAGATCTAAGTTTTCCTTCTCAGTTTTATTCTGGGGAATATGAGACTCCTTGTTTAAAGAACAAGTCTCCTTGTTATGCCCATACCTTCCACATTGAAAACAGATCGAATATAATCCTTAGTATTCCACCTTCATCCTCTCTCCCTCTAACCGATATTCACCCTTTAGGGGTTTGGAAAGATCCAGTTCAACGCATAAACGCGCATATCTTCCTCTTTCATGCTTAGCAGTGTGCCTATCGATCTTGATTGTATGTCCCAACCAGTTTCCAATGGACTTAAGAACTCCATTATTATAAAACTCCATAGGAATATTTGGAAGCCTCACCCAAGCCGCTATTTTCGGAATATCCGATAAATAAGGTTTGAAATTAGGTTCCCATCTCCTAATGGACAGATAATGACCAAGGATGATCCAGGGTCCTCCCTTGTAAATTGCGCTACGTAAAAGTTGTTTCCTATGTCGGTGACTTTGATCTGACCTTCATGCGCCCACATAGCCTCCAATCTTCTCTTCATGAACATGACTCCCACATTCTTTCCTAGGAGTTTAACAATAAGAGCCTGTTTCCAAGGCTTGTGCAGTCGCTTCCTGATTTCATCCGAAACAGAAAAATTAGCGATCCCATCAGATTCAACAGACACGCGAATATCCCATACATTCACGTTTTTATCTTCTTTTTCTCCACCTTCTTCCACCGGGTCGTCAGAAAAATATACCTCATCATTATCCTCTTCACTTAAATCCTCCATGTTATGTTTACGTAAAATATCCCTCCAAGTCAAACCTTTCTCTTTTGGCATTCCTTCCATCCACGGATCACTTCTGGATACCATGGATACTTCATTGCTAAATGACCCATCACCTTCTTTATTCCGCTTCGTGCTTCGTCGTAGCTGATCTTTTTCTTCAGTAGTTTCAGCCGCCGCCGGATCTCCTAGGGTTTCAGCGCTCATATAAAAGTTAGAATGCATAATTAAGACCACTGAGTATATTTATTTATTCATTTGTATCATTAATTTTAAGATAATAATATGGTATGAAAAAATGAAATGGTCAAGGAAATGAGAAATGAATTGAGAAGACGATGAAAAATAATGGTTAAAATTATATTTTAACATTTGTTGTAAAAACAATTACAGAATAAAATATTATAATTTTTTAGATAATTTTTTTTAAATATGAAATGTTGGCATTTTGTTTAAAATTTATTGCAACTTATTATTTTAGACAGTTGATGAAATCTGTAAACAAAAAAGTAAAGAAATAGATTTGTATTGTGTTATCAAACGTAATTTTGATTCTCAGAATAAAAATAAAATGTGTTAGCAAACATAATTATGATTCTCAAACGTAATTTTAATTCTCGGAATAAACATAATTGTGTTATCAAATTGTTTCATCTAATAAACACTGTTGGAGAACAAAATAATTGTCATGCACACAATATTATAGAGGTGAAAAAACGAGCCCAATCAGTCGCTTGAGTCCTCCTTGCTTAAGGGTGGGTCAAAACAAATTCAACCTGTTGTGGGACAGGATGACTCGTCGGGTTTTTATTTTTTATTTTTAAAAGAGCATTAATTAGTAATTTTCATACACCTCTTTTGTCTTCATTTGATACCTTTTATACCTACAGAATATATATAGATATATATTTTTTAAAAAATTCATTTTTTTAATATATTGGGAAATTGGCAAGGTGCGACAGGGTGGGGTGGGTTAATTAACCCTTTCAAAAGCAGGGTGGTTTGGGCCATTTTAAGGCCAATTGAAGGCCAGGCGGATTACCCACTTTGCCGTAAATCTATTAGCATCTGAAATAAAGCAAGAAAAAATATTCCATCAAAATGAGAAATCAATCAAGAAAAAAAATTAAACAAAGGGAAATAAATACATAAGCCTAAAAGTCAAGTAAATAAGATGTAGTCAATCAACGGTAACGCTAATAAAATTTAAGATATGATCAATCCATGTGAGTTTATTTTCTAGTAGAAAATATAATTAAGCAACAATAACACTAACAAAATAATAAAGGTTGATGCAAATTAAATGGAGAGTCAACGGATTAGGTTTCAAATTAAAGATAGTGATGTTTTTGAATTAGCTTAATAATAACGTGGGGATCTTATATTGTTTTCGTAATCTTTTACTTATTTCTGTCACCTTAGTTTATATTATTTTCAGAAAGATAATCTGAATAAAGTGAATATAATTTAATTTGAATTCACTTTTTCTGCAATTACTGCAAATAACTTATCTGCAGTAAGTCCAATACGACGTCATTTTGAGGCGAAAATCATGATGTTTTTGTATTTTTAATTTATTTCAGGGTTATTACAGTCTTTATAATTATAATTTTCTAATCTTTCAATCTCAAAACGACGTTGTTTTGGAAGAAAACGCAGATAACTTATATGTAATAACTGCAAAAATATTTTTCTGATTTAATTTATAGTCTAGTATAAATTATTTTGAGATATAAAGAAAAATAATATCCTACTTATTATTTAACAATGACAATAAGAAATATTATTATCTAATCCAATAAATAATCTTATTTTGAAATTTACGCTTAAGAAGATTATGAATTATTTTATATTATTAGTTTTTATATAATTTTTGTTATTATTGGTGATTACTTTATTATAGAAAATTTATTTATTTTTAAATTTATTTAAGGGTTCATTTTTTCTACAGTTACTGCAGATAAGTTATCTGCAGTAAGCCCAATACGACGTCGTTTTGAGGCGGAAGTCATGGTATTTTTATAATTTATTTATTTCAGGGTTATAATAGTCTTTATATTTATAATTTTTTAAGATTTCAATACCAAAACGACGTCGTTTTGAAAAAAAATACAGATAACTTATCTGCAGTAACTGCAGAAATATTTTTCCCTTGATTTAAATTATCAAGTTAATATGATCTAATTTAAAATATAAATAATCCAATTACTTGGTGTTATCGATAAAAGAAATTGTTTTTTCTTCTTAAATAGCATAGAACTTGTTTACCAAAAAAAAACAAATAGCACAAAAATTTGTATCAACAAAAAATAGGAAGAAAACAAACTTTAAATTATTTTAATGTTAATAATAAATTTAAAACAAACAAGAACAAGTTATTTTGTAAATATAAAATTAGTTTTAATCTTTTATAACAGTAAACGTAAAACTGTGATGAGTATTACGAGGATAATTTTAGACAATAATTGCATGTTCAATTTCAATAATTCAAAAAACAGATGTGGCGTTACTCTTTCAAAACAAAACAAAAATGTAAGTTACTTGCCTAAACTCATTCATGTTAAGTATTGATTTAAACTTAAGTGGGTGTATTAGATTGAGATTTCAAAGGATTTTAATGGATTATTTTTAGATAAAAAAATCCGTTGGTATTCGATTATGATTTTAAAGGATTATTTTAAAATCCGTCCAAATCCGTTGGTATTCAATCAGAATTTAAAACAATGGAATCACAATCTCGTGGAATTCAAAAATCCGACGATTTTAATGGATTTTCTATTGGTGTGGATTTCGTGAGACTTTTTAGTGAAAAATATAAATAATATGTCTCTCTCACAATCTCACCTAATCCCACCCTAATCCCTAGGATTTCTTGAGATTCTTCTGTTGCAGTGTTTTCTTCTTCCTTTGGCAAGTTGACTGCTCGAAATTGGGTTCCGCCATGGGAGCTTAGTAAAAAAAAACATATTTTTGAGCGATTTTCATCACAAAACAACCCAGAAACAACAAACTAACGAGATTTTAATATAATTTATCTCAAAAATAACATATTTTTTAGCTATTTTTAAGAAATTTTGGAAGTTTAAAAAGTGATTTTTCAAGTTATGGGTCGTGGTTTTTCTTGGCACAAAAACGTGTGATTTTTGTATTAAAAACAACATAAAATAGTGAAAAAATAACAGGAAAACAAAAACCCTCAAACCAATTTTCGTTTTACATCAATGAAGCAATATCAATTTAAAGAAAGATTGAAACTTTCATAATATGAACCCTATATTTCGTAACAATACATTCATGAACGAAATTCCTTCACTATAGGAAACGATTTCAAACAATTTTTGTGTCAATAGATAACTAAAACTTGTTTCTCAAAAAACCCAAAGCAATTTAAGGTTTCAATGTATCGACTGAAAAAAATTTAAGAAATTTTCTAAACTTTCATGTAATTAAACCCAAAATTTCAGATTCAAAATTTTCTTAGAATATTCAATGAAAATATGCATATAATATATGGTTAGAAAACTCTCATCACGTAAAACAAAAACCCCAAGATTTTCAAGATTAATTGCAAAAAATTTCAAACGAAAATTTATCATGAACTTTAGGTTCTATATGCAAATTTAGAATTATTTTTATAATTAAAAAAATTGGGTCTTATAATCATATATGCATAACTTTGATACCAAATGAAGAAGATAATTTTCAACCCATTAGATATGTGAAAAGCTGTTGTTTAGTAATTTTGAATGTTTGTTAAAAATTATATTATGTTTTACTGATTGAGAAAATTATATTAGGTTTTACTTTTTTTTATTAATTTCATTGCATTTCTTTGTTATTTTTTTATGGGAAATATTATACTTACAACTTATTTTTGTTTACAACCATATTTTAACCGTTGATTTCCGTCAATCAATGGTTATTATTTTCACAAATCATACTCATTAATTAATATTTAACTTGGAAGTTAATCGTTGATATATGGTTATTATTTTCGCAAATCAAACTCAAACTCAAACTCATTGAGAAAATTATATTAGATTTTATTGATATGTGGAGAGTTGTTGCATAGTAATCTTTGAGATAATTTTCAACCCATTGTTAAGTTTACTTTTTTTTATTAATATCATTGCATTTCTTTTTATTGACTCTTATAATTTTGAATATTTGCTAAAAATTCATATAGTTTTTTAAAATCTTATAAATTCATATTGTCCTTTCAAATCTTATGAATTCTATTAAAATCCTTTAAAATCCAATCCTATGAAATCTTGATTGTAAAAAAAGTCTTTTAAAAAAGTCTATAAAATCTCTTCAATTCTAAAATGTCTTTTAAAATCTATAGGATTTTTTATCTCAAAAAAGTCTTTTAAAATCCTAATCCAATACACCTCCTTAGTATTTGTATCTTATCGACATAAGGGTAAATATTACAATGACAGCTAAGAGTTTATGCAGTTCCTTATACTTAATATTTGAAACAATTGAAATAATAATAATTATGGAAAATGTTATATTTATTATCATTTTAGTCTTGTTACTTTTACTACTTCATTGATTATTGTTTGATCAATTTGAAATCAACGGTTAAAAAATAGAAAAAATTAGCTGTCATTGATTTCAAGTTGATCCTACGGCAACCAATCAAGGGTGTTTATGGTCTGAATTAGTTCAGTTTTAAAGCAAAAATCATCTGATCCAATATTTTCGGTTTGATCATTTAATCATTCATTTGGTTTGATTTTTTTTTTTAAATCCGTTCCAATCTAATACAATTTTATTCGGTTTAAATTGAATCGGTTTTTGATTTTTCGAAAAACCTAAAATTTCAATCATACAAATTACTAGCTATATCAAAATAAAAACATTCAAAATTACAGTCTATTGAAAAACTCAAATCTTCAAACTAAAACAAGTCTTAAAACCTAATAGAAATAAAAAATTAAAACAAGATAGTTTGCTATCAATAACATCTAAGATTCTAAGTCTACAAAATAATAAGATTACAAATCACCATCTTTCAAAAATAACAAATATATAACACATTATATCGATTTTCATCAATCAAATCAAAAATTGATCCAATCCAATTAAAATATATGAGTTTTTGTTTGAATTGGTTTGGATCGGTGGATGAACAATTCTAATAGATAATAAGAGTAGTAAGATTAAAATAATAGTGACTATAATATTCCCCAATAATTATAAACTAATCCCCGATTGATTTCCTTCCTTAAATTAAATTGTCCATTCTGTAATTGATATGTTTCTTCGGTTCTTTCACTTTCGCATCATCAACGTTTAGGAAAAAACTTGCAAGGATGTGGGGCTATGCCCTGCCCCATGTAACTACCAAAAAAAAAAACTTGCAAGGAAGAGGGAAAAATAAAATAAAATAATTGAAAAGCATGATTTTGGTATATTTCATTTTCGCATCATCAAGGTTTGGAAAAAATAAATTGACAAAATAATATTTTTATCACACTAACGTAAAAATTAGCGGCTCCTAATAATATTTTTTCTTTCTTTTCTATATAAGGAGAATCCGTAACTTTTAATTGAACATGATAGAAAAACATTTTTATAACAAAAGCAAAAAAATTAAATCCAAATCTAAATGATTTCTATTAGTTTCTAACTTGTGAATTTACGCTCACAATTTACTCCTCATCGACGCGGCACGTGCTTTCCACGGATCTTCGTCTCGAAATCATGAATGGTGTTGAAGAAATTCTTCACGAACTCGACGCTGTCGTTTTTGATGAAATTCGCGATAGACACGCATAGCAAATCAAAGAGGTTCTTTACGTCAAGGTAATCAGCGGCTAGGATCAGCTTATTGAGCTCATCATAGTTCAATGCCTTCACGAACTCAACGTCGAAGTCCGTGGCGGTGCCGGCGTCGGAGTTGGCCTCCCTGAAGTGGCGGTGCTGCCTGCAGTAGCGGAGGATCCTCTCGAGTTCGCGGCTGTTGACGTTGGGAATGGAAATGGCGCTCGAAGAAGCATTGGCGGTTTTTGTGTTGATTAAGGATTGAATAGTTTGGATCTCTTTGGCGATAGCTGATTCCACATCAAAAACGACGCCGTCACCAGTTTTCAGCGTTATCGTCTTTGATTCTGTTTCTTGCGCCATTGTTGTTGTTGTTGTAGAGAGAGAAAATTGGAGAGAGAGAGAGAGAAAGAAGAAGTAAAGTAAAACTTGATAGAGGAGTGAGTATCTGAATTTGGGGGTAATGTGCTGCTTTTATAGAAAGAAACCAAGGGACGGGAAGGGACACGACGACTATGGCTACCTGCTTCGAATGCAATGTTTTTTATTATTACAGTAAATACATTTTTTTTGTACTGATCAAATTTTACGATGACCGCTTTAGTTCTTAGCAAATAAAAAGACTCACCGTGATTCCTAAAAAATTTAAAATGGACTCATTTTAGTCCTTTTGGGACTAATATAGGTCTTTTTTGAATTTGTGAGGACCTCGATTTTAACTAAATATGTCCATTTTGAATTTTTTAGGAACCACGATGAGCTTTTTTATTTAGTAGGAACTAAAGCGGGCATTGTGAAATTTGACGAGGACCAAAAGAGTATTTACTCTTATTATTATTATTATTATTATTATTTTACTTTACAAAACTAACGTTTTGGGATTTTATTCATTTCTTATTGTTTCTCTTGTGAGGATTCTTTCACCTTAATTACTGATCATTTAAGAGGTTAAGAAGGTCCACGGGATCATTTAAGAAGAACTCATTAATACCAAATATAGAATCATTATTTTAATTGTTGATGGTTAATTTATTAATGAATAATTGGGTATATCCTCTTTAAGCTACTATTTTGTTTTTTAATGGTATATCGTGCTTGTTATTATTTGTTGAATTGCAATACGCGTTGTGTATCTTTTGGTAAGTTTTTTATATCGTATATCGAAAATTGTATCGAATCATAAAATATAGACATATAATAAAAGATAATTTAAAAATATATAATATACTTAATATCATATAAATTCAAATTTCAAAAAGGATCCAATCATCAAAATACACAAATAATTAAAGTGCAAACCAATTATTCTCCTACTCATCAATCATCCAGACTAATATTATTATTACTGTTAGTATCAACATCTATTAGTAACATAATTAAGTCATTATCCTCTTCATTAATATAGTCGTTTGACTCATATCTCATTTCTTGTTCAACAATATAAGGTCTTTTCCCCTAATAATTCTTGTTAGCAATATTATTTCGTTTATCAAGCCAGTTGACATTATCTTGTTATTGTATGATAATGCCTTTACTTTTATCAGTCCTATCAGCTTTAAGATTTCGAGGACTTAAAAAATAAAAAAATACATAACAAAATATATATTTATTTAACGGGATAGGTTATTCTACCTACATTTGCCTACCACTCTCCAACACTGTTAGATCATAATCTAAAGAGGAGAGAAAAAAGATAAATGTTAATCAAGATTCTAACCTAATGGTTTCGGGATAGATTATTTTGCCTACTTTTGCCTATCTCTTTTAACACCGTTAGATTTCAATCTCATCTAACGGTGGATATTTACAAAATAAAATAAACCATTTTTCCTCTTTCTTTCTCCTCACTTCCTCACATACCCTTTCTCTCTCCTCCCTTTCTCTCTATCGACGACCCTTGCCTACTCTTTTTCATGCATTCTTAATCTAATAAATTAAAATTTTAGTACATAATAATCAGTATTCCAACAACAATGTTTGAACCCTCTTGCCTACGGGCGAGGTTGGAGTTCTAGCCCGGCCAATAACGTCGAGGTATTTGAACCTCTTGCCTACGGGCAAGGTTGGAGTTCTAGCCCGGCCAACAACGTCGCGATATTTGAACCTCTTGCCTACGCGCAACTGGATGGAAAGATTCATGCCGACCTTCCAAGGTAGGGGGAATTTAAGGGGACGCCCTTACTTCCCTAATATCCTTACAAAAAGAAGGCTGGTTGAACAACAGATATCGATGCACATCAATCACGCATATTAACAAAGATATAAAGTCAAATTTCCTATAATAATTAAGCATGTTTTTGAACTGGCGGAGTACTCAAAATGGTCGAAAAGAAAAGAAAAGACAGGAAAATTACAAAGTTAAACCGGCATTCCGGCTCTTCATTCCGCGCCGTCGTTTTACATTATCCCCCTCACCTCAGCCTCAAACTCGGCACCAGCTGCCTCTATAGCGGCATTGACTCCAGTCTCCTCAATCTTTGGCGTAATCTCAACCTGTGCGGTGCTGCTCTCTGGCAGGCTTGGAATGGATGGAGGGGGGAAATAAACCCCGCCACGAATGTAGCCAAAGCAGTCGAGCCTGAGAGGAAATTCCGGATTAAAATACCTTACCTGGTTGACTCCATTTTTGAAGGCACTGACGGCGGCTTTTTGCAAAGCCGACTGGTTAAAATCATAAGCCTGTTTCAAGTTTTGGAGGTCCGAATTCAGCTTATTAATCTTCGCAGTCAGCTCGGCAACCTTTACACCCTTCTCCGCCAGCGCATCGGATTGGTCTTTGAATTGCTTCACGATATTATCCTTACCAGGGGTCACACCGACGGCGTCAGCAATAGACTTCAGGTCTGACTGGGAGGTCTCCAAAGAAGCCTTTAATTCAGCAGAATTGTTTGTTAGTTCTTCATTGACAAGAACAACTTTACTATACCTCAGACGGAGCTCGTCTAGCTCGGCGATAGTCTCGTAATGCTTCTCCAGCAACAAGGAATATGGTTTCACCATGGAAGCAGTCTTGAAGGTGTACAACTCGGCCTTCTGGAGCTCTTCCATATCGGCTCTTGAAATGATCCCAGAACCGGAGAATGCGAGAGAAGGATGCACGACACCCCGTAACTTGGCTGTTACCCCTGAGTCCTATAACGCTCCCCTCCTCAGTCCGGCTGGGAGAGTGGCGGGAGCAGGGGTTCCTCGAGGAAGAGTAATGACGGTATGCGTTCTGCCTCCACTAGCTGAGACCGGAGGGTCTGGAATTCCATCAGCCTCCGTATTCTCACCGTCGTCGGTAAGATCCAGGATGGAGACCCCAGAATTCAAAGCCAAGGTGGAAGCGGCCGCAACCGGGCTGACTATCCTTGGCCTCTTAGCCGGGGGTGCAGGCGGAGGAGAAGTTTGCCCTGTTATCGATAAAATATATTCTGGACCTGGCCCTTCATCTTCTTCGTCAAAATTCATGTCAGAATCTGCAAACAAAAACAAGTTATAACAGTAACATGAAAGTAACACAAGTAGCAAGGATTTAAATAGCACAAAGCATACTGGTGGGCAATGGGGTGGAATGAGATCTGGCTACTAGAAAAGCTGGGCTCAGATGACCCTTGGAACCTACATGGGCCAGCAAGGTCTTGGCATTAGCTTTATCCTCTTGTGACAATCTCAGCTTGAAGTCGGCTGGCATGCGCTGGTGATGATCCTGAGTCCAGTACAGGGGAGACTTCGGTTCCCTATCATCACCAAATGAACCATGGCCTCTTTCCCACCTCGGCCACCACTTTAAAAAAGTGGGCTTTGAAGCCTTTAAAGGAATCACTGTACACAGAAAATAGCTTTCGCGAGGGTTTTCTAACTCGGCCTCGAATGCTGCTCCACCCCTTAAGTTCAGGAGGTTCCGAGCCGGTACGTGAAGTATAAATAGTAAAAAAATGCAAAAACAGGGGAACAGTACACTGAAGGGACGGCGAGTCGCAGAGCTGTTCAAAAGCAACAACGTAAGCCCAGCCATTGGGATGAATCTGGGTGGGTGCGAGTAGCAGGTGGTTTAGGATTTGTATCTTGAATGGGGAAAAGGGAAACTAAATCTCAATCTTCGTCACCAGATCTCGGTAGAAGAAAAAAGAATATGGCTCCTCAGGGTTCCGGCCTAAGCAAACAGGTTCGTCATCGGCAGGAACAAACGTGTCGAAATCAACCGGGTTGCCAATGGGAAGTCCGGACACTTCTTCAGTTGACATCTCGGAGGCAAAGCTCAGCACCTCTTCCGTAACCCATGGATATTGGGTACGAAGATTATCGGTTACTGGAACAGAACCCTTCTCGGCTGTACTCATCTGACCTCTGGACCTTGGCTAGAGGAAGCAATATTCGCATTTGATTCTATAGAATGGGACTCCATAAATACCTAGAACAGTAAAATGGAGGATTAAAAGGCAAGAATAACATGTAGCAATGAGGATACGTACCCGAATTAAACAAACTACTGTCAGAGGAACTAGAATCGTCAGATGCAAAAACAAGAGCAGGGGTTGGTGAACCCGGGGTGTGAGCAGCTACCCAAAACTAGGTTGGCCATGAAGTCATTCCCCCTCTCAACAAATTGAGCACTAAGGTATACGCAGTTGAAGCAAGGCTCAGGGTTGGTAATTTTGGGGCGAGAAGGGACTCTCACACTCTGGTTCGGAAAGGGAACAGGTGTAATAGCGTGAACCGGGGTAGAATCCAAGGAAAGAAGGGAAGTTGCCCTGGACGGGTTGCCTAGGCTACGGGGACCAACGCTTCGACCCCGGGCTGAAGGACCAGAGGAAGCCCTTCTACCTCGAAGACCCTCATGCGACCACGGACCGAAGAGCGAGATGAAGAGGCTCTCCTATGGTCACCACCTCGATAGCCGCCTAGCAAAGCAGCCTGTGTTTCTTCCTCAGTTCGAGGCCTGCCATACAACCAGTACCTCGAACCAGGAGGTAGGCTCTGAATGAACCTTTCCTCTTCTTCCGCAAATCGTCCTTCCTCTTCGGCATTAATTTCATCACCACGACCGAAGATGCGGGGGCAAGAGGGTCTTCCTCGAATGGTATAATTTCTCTCACCCATATCAGAAACTATTCAAAGCAGGGTGTGCAGGAAGTGAACAAACAACAGATAAGCTTATGTAGACAATGCGAGACTAGTACAGAAGGTTTAATCAGGCAAGAACAGTATGATGCGTCACACATACAGATTGATACCGCAAAGGAACAAGAAAGTAAATAGGTCTGGAATAAAGAAAAGCATTGCAAAACCAAAAGCCATGGTCATATTGAAAAATTAATGGAGAATACGTCATAAAGGAAAGGCATGCTGAAGGAAAATACCTGTGGAGAAAGGCATTGAAGAAGCTGGAGATTGACGAACGCAGGAGATGGTGAACGTTGAAGGAAAATGTTCTGGGTACTGCTAAGCGATTCGAGATAGTAACAAAGGCAAACAAACGATTTGTGAGACAAATGGTCTGAAATGAAAACTGAGGGTGATAATATGGGAGCTGAAATTGAAAGGTTAAACCCGCGAAAGCCAAAGGACAGAGGAATTGCGGTAATTGCAGGGTGGACAAGACAGTTGAGAGACGTTTTTGAAGAAGCATTAAATGTTAAGGCGGCAAGAAACGCACGAAGCCACACGTTGAGCCTATTGGAATGGAGTACGTGGAAAAGTAATCATTAGAGAGAAGGGAGACCGTTTCTCACTTCAAAGCAATCATCAGGTAGCAGTTAAATACAACCATTCTCCATGCTGCCGAAATGAGTGACCGAGTTTCTAGTCTAAGAGGGTCGCATGCCCTAAAACCCGGCAACGTAACCCGGATGAAAACTTTTGTAGAACATCCCGGATGCAAATATGCTTGTAAAAACCAGGGAAAGTTTTCCTTCTCGAAGCCAAGTGGGGAAGCCGAAATAACAAACCAGCCAGGTGACCAACATCCGAGCTAAAAGCACAACAATCGACTTGACTTGGACATCCCGGCAACCTAAAGACTCAGTCTACCGGGCTAGGGGGCAACTGTTATAGACCAGAGAAAGACCCACGACAGCAAGAAGCCCAACCTACACAAGCCCAAAGGTAAGCTCTATAAATAGGGGCTAAAGACCACAGGTATGGCTGATCTCTCTAACCCTATTTCTTTCAAACACGACAGCGCACACACACACCCCTTCAGGCTAAGGCCATCGTACTGTGTGTAGTGATTTGTTGTCCCCAAGATACCTAATCCATAGGTATCTAGAGAGAAAGCTATAGATCCAACATCAAACAACCAACTTACGGTCGAACACCTCTGCCCACGGGAGAACAAAATCTAATAAATTGTTGGATTGCTGAATTTCCTTTGTCATAAACATGACTTACGTACCATGACTTCTGATCTTGTTCTTCTTTAATTTGTCCCAATCGATTTTACTAGTTACTACGACAATTGCATACTCAACTTGGGTCACCATTAGGGGTGAAAGTGGGCTGGGCCGAGCTTTGCCCCAAAATGCCCAAGCCTACGTCAAAAAATTTTAATTTGGCCCGGCCCAAGCCTAGTATGAGTCTAACTGTTAGCCTGGTTTGGCCCGTTTATGAAAAAAATAAATGGCCTGACTTGGCCCGTTAGCCTGTTAATTTTTAACTTCCAAACAGAACCATGAATCAACTTTACAAAGTACTCAAATTCTGTTGCTACACCAAAAATCATAATTTCAACGTCCAAACAGAATCATGAATCATAACAAAACTAATACAATATGCATTTAAGTCATTTTCAAAAGCAAAATGCTCAAATTAAATAACATATATTTCATCAGATCCAACAAACAAATTCATACTATGTAAATTAAAATAACTACATCAATCCAACAAACATATCAAGATGCTTGTAGTAAGTATAACCTCTGCCAAATTTTTTTAATATATTCATATACACAATCTAACATGTTAAGATGTTGGTTCCTCCTTTATAAGAAATAAAGTAAGATTTCTATTAAAATATAATCGAATATGATTAAGTTATAAATAATTGTAATTGATTAAATTTATATCTTTTTTTTCTTCAAGACATACTTACTCTATTTTATTTTATTTTATTTAAAATAAAAAGTACAATATAGGCCGGCATGTAGGCTTATAGACTCGGTCTTTTGAAAGTGGGCCTACGACCTTTTTATTAAACATGCTTTTTTAAGGCCCGAGCCCGACCTATTATACAAAATATACTAGGTCAGGTCTAGCCAGGACGAGCCGTAGGCCCCTGTAGGCCGGCCTGGCCCAGTTTCACCCCTAGTCACCATTATAGATCTACTAAACAAAAAGAGCAGAATCAATTTCCATGTCAAATGTATTGCCAATTGTAGGTAAAAGAGGTTCATGTACTTGCTTCGATGTGTTTATTTTTTTAAATAATCTTTTAAAAAAATTCTCATACAATCCAACAACAAAAGTAATGGGCATGTTTCATATGACTCTTTTGTTACTAGTATGGTTTGATGTGAAATTCCCAGAATTTTTTTCATTCGTAATATGTTTTGACTTTTGGGAAAAATTGAGTTGTGGACAATGTGGTTTGGAGGAAGTGAGGATTTTCAAATGATGATCGTCGATGGTATGTGTTTTTCATTCCATGAATTTTTTGTCTTGGTCATCGACAGAGAGAAAGGGTGTGGGAGAAAGTGAGGAGAAAGAAAGGGGAAAAATATTTATTTTATTTCGTAAATATCCACCGTTGGATGAGATTGAAATCTAACGGTGTTGAAAGGGATAGGTAAAGGTAGGCAAAATAAGGGTAGGTAGAATAACCTATCTCATATTAAAAATTAAAAAATTTAATTTATTATCGTATCGTATCATCTGATACAGTATAGTATCGTCCAATTCAACCTCATATTGTATGAATTGTATCGTGATAACTATAATCACAATATACAAACCAATTGTTCTATTGTCTCCATTTAGGATATAAGACAATGAATCATCATCCGTTTCTAAAGATTTTTTTTCATTGTGGGAATAAAAATTAACTTCGCAACACTTGTGAATTTTACAACATTAAAGTATATAATAATAGATGAGCCCACTTCCTTCCAAACTTATGGAAGGACGACTTAATTATATGAAGGGATGGCATAGTATGTTGGCGGGTCAGGTTTGTGTCGTGTCAAGTACTCTGATTAGCGGGTCAAATTGTCCAACCCAAGCATGACATGTTTTTATTACCAGATCACACAAGTTGACTCTCAAAAATTGAAAATTTGATTTTTTTTAAATTAAAAAAAGAAAAAATTAAATAAAATACACGGTTGACCCATAACCCGCAACAGAGTATGTCAAAATCACCAAAATTTTAATTTTAATTTTTTTTTTGAAAATAAAATCACAAGTTGATACATGGATCACCTGTGACACGACACAATACTAATTAGTGTCATTTACCCAAACTCACACACGACCCATTTTATCTAACGGGTCAACATGACCCACATTTTGACATGTCATGTCGCTGGTCAACCTATGAGTTATGACATGTTTTGCCACCTGTAGTTATATGATATGGATTCATGGGCTCTTTGACATAAAAAAAGTGCCAAGTGTTATTAAACTAAAGGATAATTAGAATATAGTAAAGGCAAGAGAAGGAAGAGAGAAAAAAATTAGGACAAAATAAAAGAAGGATAATTTTCCATTGTCTTGCGTTGTCAATGTCCAAGATCTATACCTAGTCTCAATTCATGGACTCTCTACTGTAATGAGTTATAATAAAATAAATGACAACATTGAATCCTCCTAATTACATATTAGAAGTTAGGGTTGGCAACACGGGTCAACCCGGCTCAACCTGGCCCAACCCGCATGCAACCCCAAAAAAAGAGCCAGGTTAGGGTTGGCTCGAAAAAAAGAGGTATAGAAAACCCAACCCAACCCGACCCGAGTCGGATTAGGATTGGCTCGCGGTTTAGCTAAAAAATATGGCTCATGGGTTGGCTTGAAAAAATAGCTCGCGAGTTGGCTCAAAAATTGGCTCGCAGGTTGACTCGAAAATTGCTCGTGGGTTAGCTCATTTTTAGCCTATTTAAATGAACCTGTAGTATTGATGCACCAGCTATGTGGCTTCCATCAACTTAAACAAAGGGTTACAAAATGAGAATTAAAAGCAAAATATTCTAGTTTTAAATTTTCTTCACAACAAATTTGCACCAACATCAAGAAAAAAATCAGAACCACTTGCTACCAAGTGGGTAAGATATTTGAACCAAACAGAGCCAACACATCCTAACAATATAAAAATGATAGGGATGTGAAAAGATTAGAGACTTAGGTTTAGAGAAGGCAGAAAGACGATTACAGCATGTGTAAGTTTTGTCTATTTTTGTATATTATATTTTGTATTTTTTATAATAATAAAAAAAGAAAACTCAACCCGCGAGCTGAGCCGTTTGACCCGCTGGTTGGCTTATTTTTTCCCGAGTTGGCTCGAGTCGGGTTGGCAGCTCATTTTTGCTAACCTAACTCGGCTCATTTTTTACGGATTACGAGTCAACTCAATGGGTTGGCTCATTTTTGCCAACCCTATTAGAAGTTACAAAAGTTACACATTTTTTTGGGAGTTATGGACATCCTCAATAATATTATTTATAACACTCCCCTTGGATTTCTATTAAGATAATGTACCTTATTAAACTATAATAAATAGATTCTGCCTGGAATTCTAACACTTATTAACCAAAGAATTGTTCATAATTTAATGAATCAATTATATATCATTCTTTGTCAAAAATAAAATTAATTCTTATGAATGATTTTTGAATGAACTCCACCAAACACTAAAGACCAAAACACTATACCTTAGTCAAATAATTCAAGGTATATATATAATTCTCAGTTTGAGGTTGACACTAGAATGGGAACAAGAAAAATAAAAGCGAAACAAAGGCAAACAAACACACTCTTCCTGCATACACATGCAATACAAAAACATATAGGATCAAAGTTGTGGCGGACTAGGAAACCCGGACACTCTGTATTTTGAAAATTTTGCGTATCGGACACGCTCCGACACGCGTTTGACATGTGGTTAATATTTTAGAACACGTGGTCAACTCTCTCACACGCTCCCACACGTTTTTCCGACACGCAGTCAACTTTTTCGGACACGTGGGCAACAGTCGGACACGCTCGGACACATTTTTTTTTTTTTAGTCTTAATTTTATTTTATTAATTAAAAATAAAAAAAATTAAATTATAAATTAATTTTTTTCTGTTATGAAATTTGACATAAAAATTAACAAGGTACAAAAAATTATTTTTGTTTATATTTATGTTATGAAATTTGAATATTTGATTGATTATATGACTTATTATGGACTGTTATATCTATTAAATATAAATTATTTAATATATATTAAAAATATTATTTAATATCAAAATGTGTCCCAATGTGTCGAAATATTCAATTTTTTAGAATTAACGTGTCGGCGTGTCGTGTCGTGTCCCGTGTCAGTGTCCGTGCATCATAGGTTCCATTCACATCCAACCAAATTAATCCGATAATTAATAATCAAGTAAAGAAATTAAAATAAAAAACAAAATAAAAAATAAAAACTAGAGGCCCGACAAATTGAAATCTTGAACTTGATAAGTTGAAAACAATAACAAATGTAACATGTGCAATCGTTCAGGTTCAAGAGATGAATAATTAATAATTGTCCACCATTGATTTCCCTTCCCAAAAAGAAGGAAGCCAAGATATAATATAATACAATCAAAATCACATGAAAAAACAAAACATATAGTAAAACAATGGCACGAATTTGTTGTGTCAAAATCTGAATCATTTGATATTACAACGCATTCAACCTATAATATAAGATCTTATTAACCAAAATCGCACACCATTCACATGTGAAGTGTAATTTTGTTGAGTTAGTCTAACCTATTCAGACAAATCAAAACCTGTCAGCTTGGGAAGATATGAATACAACTCCAAATTGTGTGCCACTGTTATTACTTGCCAAAACATTACTACCCTTTACTTATAACTCTCCTCTACGTCCGCTTCTTTACTCATAACTCTCCTCATCTTTTGGCTTTGAATTTTGTCTCTTTTGAAGCCTTTTTTCTCCAATTATCCTTCCCGTGCTTAAAGAATCTGTTCTTTTAAAGTACTAATTCCTCAAATGTACTAATTTACTGTCTCTTCTTACTTATTTTCTTTAGTGATGCTGCGTCTGCTGATGCTTCCAACTCCACTTTTTTCTGTTTTTTTCCTTCCTCTGCAAATTCTTTATTTCTTTTTCTCTTTTTACTTCTTTTCTTTAACAATCCTTTCTCTGATAGCATTTTCAGTTTCTGTTTTTTCCGCTCCTTTGCTTTCTCGTCAAAGCCATCTTCCATCATCTTCATTTCTGCCACATTCTTAGCACTGAAAACCTACAATACATCAAAGTATATAAGACAATTGAGAATTTTAAAAGCAGCAGCAGCTTAGCTCATACTTGAAAAAAGCCACAACCATGAAGACACAAAAAATAAAATATAAAAATAATATCAAATATCCATTCCGTTCAGAACACCAAAAATTCAGCCCATAAAATCATACCTTTTTCATGAGAGATAACACCTCATTTTCTTTGTATTCAATCATTTCTAGTTGCCTGTCGATAAGAGCTTCTATTTCACGAACAAGATCGATATCATTCTGCAAATGCCAAATTCAAATAGCGACTTGATAAGGAAATCAATGCAATCCTAAAATGGCTCTACAAACGTGGAGACCACATGAATATACATGGATGCCTTGAAGCCATCACTCAGATGTGAATAAAATAGGGAACTTGCCAAAGTAACTAGGAATGGATTAGTGGTGAAGGCATTAGATAATTTCCAGTAGGTGCTATCATTATTCCCCCCCAAAAAAAAGAATAAAATTAAAAAAAAAAAAAGGTAAAGATGTCTGAATAGATGTGCAACAACACATATACGGAAAAAGGAAAAGGTAGAGAGAAATGATAGAAGCAAAGAAATCTTTGTTTACTTGCATGACACATGCCCCATTTTTTACAGTCAAAAACACAAGCTTCCAATTTAACGACTAAAGATGAGCAAAGGACCATGCTTTCATTTGAGAGTAAAATCCTGCTTTCATTTTCCAAAGATGCTTCAATAAACAATTTGGTCCCCCAAAATTCAGTTTCATAAATTTACAACCTGAAAGATATATAATGCCTTGCTGTCACTGTTAATGCTTAATGTAATGTCTGGTTGGCATGTTAAATGCCTTGCGGTCACTGTTAATGCTAATGTAGGAGCCAAGCTGGACACAACATTGAGAATAAATGGCAACAGCAAGTCATTTAATTTGCCAAGCATAAACTTTTATTTTTCCTCATCTTATTTGAATATATTTATACATTTGAAAGCTTATTTTGTATGTTAGAGAATTATTCTTGCCATCACTGCCCTCTACAAAACACATGCACATACGCACAAACAAAAATATAGAAAAGAAAAAGGAGAAAATTAAGCTCCAGGAAATTCAATTTTCTTGGCTTGTGACAATCACTATATATGGTGGAAGGAGAAGCAATGTTCCATATATGCAATGGTCGAAAAACAGCAGCCAAGTCAACCCAAGAAACTAAGAATTACAAGAAAAAAAACAAGATACTTACCAAAAATTATTTCAAATACTATGCAGGAATACTTAGATCCAAACAACAGAAAGAGATATATAAGTTTTAATATTATTTCTAAACTGGGTTTACCTGGGTGACAAGGCTCAAAGCAAGTCCTCCTCTTCCTGCTCTTGCAGTACGGCCAACACGATGAATATAATCACGTGGAAACCTGTAAATGAATAGTTCAAATCCATTTCATCAAATGCTTCAAAAGTCAACCAAGTAAATACAGAAATTAGCAAGGAAAGGTACCTTGGAACATCGAAATTGATAACTAGATCAACTGTAGGAATATCCAAGCCACGGCTGGCAACATCAGTTGCTAGTAGTATAGAAACCTTTCCTGATTTGAATTGATGAAGTGCATCAAGCCTCTGAGTCTGTGATTTGAATGAATATAGAGCTGCAGCTTCTTGATCAAGCACTTCCAGCATTAAATTTAAACGGTGACAATCTCTGCAAATTGGGAACTGTTAGAAACATAGAACATCTGCAAAATAATTAGAGGAAGAGAATGCATAATAAATTCAGATAATTTATGTTATTTTAGAGATAATTGTGGTACTTAATTTTTAGGGATCTTGTCTTTTTAGGATCCTTATCTTCTTGTTAGGGATTTTATATTATCCTTAGTTATTTGTTCCTTTAATTGATTAAGGTTAGGAGTCTAGAACTTAACCAAATTCCTATTTACTAGTATAAATGGAGATTAGTGCTTTATCTTTTGTATCATAATACACCATATAAATTCAATATCCTATTATTCTGAGTCTCTATTCTCTCCTTTTTCTCCTTCCTTACCTAAATCCTATAAATTCAACAAGAACTATAGATAAAAGTAATTAGTTACTATCAATCCCACACACAGTACGTAAAAAAACAAAGAACCTTTCTAGCGAAAGAAGAATAGCCAGCAAAGTCAATGAACACATCTTTTATCAACTATTATCAGACCTGGCAAATTAATAATAGGTGAACAATTTTTTAATGAAATTGCCAAAACTAAGATCTCTGAGATTCAGTCACAATTATTAAATGGTTCCATATAAATGACATCTTGAAATATTCCTCATTGATTGATGAAAGGTGCCAGTACATGCTAAGCAAACAGCCTCAGATTTCCAGCCTATAACTTTCCACTTCCACTAATTTTGGCTTAACCATTGCACTTTTACTTCTTGAAATCTGAGTCTAACAAAACTGTCTTAAAATACAAGTAAATGCACCTTTTTATCTTTAACTGATTCAAACTTAACCAAAAGAGATAAACAATAACAGCAGACAAAATAGAACCAAAGATTATTCTACCAAATCCTCCATTATAATATGCTTCAACCATTCGTAGTATAAGCAACAGAGCAATAAGGTAAGCCTCTAAGATATACAAAAAATAAGTTTTGGATCACCAATCAACTAAAACTAATTCATTTCAAATATTAATGTTAATCCATGGCCTCCATTTTCTTCTGAAAAACATGCATCCCATATTTTAAGTGAGAATTCCATATGCGCCCAATTTCTATTTTCAAACAAGCAGAGACCACATCATTTCAGTCCCTACCACCCGCTAACTAACAAGATATAATTCCAAATTTCCAATGTCAGACTGCAACTCAATTTTTTTTGGGTACATAACAACTTGTTTTTATTTACTGAGGCAATCTCACTGACAAAAAACCATTGGCCATCACACAGAACTATACCAACAGGCCACAAACACATTCAATTAGACTTAGAGTCTACAGCCTGAAGCTCCAATATGTGTTTCTTGTCCTTCAGAAACAAAGAGATGGAGGAAACTTATAAAATCCACTCTAAATTGAAAAAAAAAGAAAAGAAATGAACACAATAATTAATAAAATCATATTCCATCATACCAATATTATAATGAGATTCTTTTTCTTTTTTTCTTCACTGTCGGTGGGGAAGTTAACAAAAAAACAAACAGCCTGACCATTTATTGAAGAAAAGTAATCAAAGGTAAAACTTTGATATTGGCTATCAATTGTCCATAGAGAAACGAGGGAATGCAAACTAGAGTATTAATATTAACTAAAAGTGGGAACATGAACCTATAGCACCCAATTATGGACCTATGAGAAGAAAAATGAATAACACACAATAATGCAGACAACAAAAATTGGTTATGAAAATTCAAACATGTCACCCAGAATGATACCTGCATGTGGAGATAAATACAATGGCAGACCGAATGCCCATATCTTCCATTTTAGACAAAATATGCATCAAATATACTTCCTTCACCTTTTTAGGGATGAATATAACTTGTTGTTCAAGTGTCTCAACTGTTTTTAAGCCTTCATATGCTTCATAGACATAAAGCTTATCTTGGTAACGTTCACGCAACTTTTGCAGATTACTTGTTGATGTTGCAGAAAAGAACAGGTTTTGCCGATTTTCTGGTAAGCACTGAAAGATAACTTTCAATTCCTCCTGAAAACCAACATCCAGGACTCGATCTGCTTCATCCAAGACAAGGAACTGCAGCAGTATAGGTCAAATACTAAATCATAGAATTATGAAGACAAAGGAATATTGTTTAAGCATACAACATGCAATTTTGATTACAGATATATGCAAAGAAAACTATTTTAACATTTACCAGCAAAAGGGGTAAGCAGGAAGCCTCTATAAGTTTGTAATAAACTGGAAGCTAATTCCTGCCAAATTTCGATAAATAGTGGAAACCCTAAAATTTTTAATACTTCCCTCAAACTTGCTAGTTACCCTTTCAGCTCACCTACTTGAGAATAAAAAGAAAAGGGAAAGATGACAGTTTAGAACCTATAAAACAGTTAGCAGCACTCACCAAGTCATCACTCATCATATAGAAACTTTAACCAAGGCTACATATGTCTTTTCAGTCCTAATGATGACACAGGATGTCATAAAACTATAATATAATTTCAGAAGGCCAATGGCAAGGGTTTCATGAAATAGAAGATTATACATAAGCGTCCCCCGTAATTTCATCTCATAAGCATTTTGTCATTGTGCCAGCCAGCCACTCTTCTATTTTTCTTCATTTTTAATAGCTTAATTAAACAAAAAAGACTAATATAATTAAATTATACCAGGAGTCATAGAGGCATCATCATTATTATTAATTAAAGAAGGCCAAAATGCAGGACATGAAATTGAACTCTATCAATGATTTCTTAGTACCATTCGAGTTCACGCAGTCATCGAAATCATTCTGCCAATTTACTCCCTATCAAACAAAAACTTGAGGACTAAACCCGCAACGTTTCCAAATGATAATCATCTATCAAACTCACGTATTCCAAATTCCCTCCACACACTCCAAGTATAAGTTTTTCTCCATTTTATTCAAAAAAATCTCCAATTAAAAAGTCTTGAACTGTCAATCAATCAATGAATCAGGATTATCTCATTGCATTCGAACACTAAAAAAAAAAAAAAAAAACTCTACAACATTAATTAAAAAAAAAAAACACCATAATCATCATGAATTCATCATTACCTTTGTTCTAGAGAAAATGGGAGGAATATCAGGATTATCTTGGAGCAAGAGCTTGATCCTCCCAGGGGTGGCGATAACGAGGTGAGGCCTAGCGACCAATTCCTTGGTCTGTTTGAGCATGTCCATGCCTCCGACCACCACCGAGATGCGGGGGTGAAGGGAGGAGCCGAGGGCGCGGAACTGCTCCGCGAGCTGAAACGCTAGCTCGCGCGTGGGCGTGACGACCAGGGCGAAGACCCCGAACGGATGCTCCGCGAGGCGGTGGAGGATCGGGAGGGCGAACGCGGCGGTCTTGCCGCTACCGGTCTCGTCGATGCCGAACACGTGGCGGCCCTCCAGGACCCTCGGGATGCACGTGGACTGCACGGGCCGCGGCTTCCGCATTCCGAGCTCCTTGCAGGTCTTCACCACCCATTCGGAGAGTCCGAGATCGGCGAATGTGGTGGCAGCGACGGTGGAGGTGTCTTGGTGGTTTTCGTGACCTTCGGCGTGGGAGTTAGGGTTTTTTACGGCGGTAGCGGCGGCGGTTGAGGGGTTTTTGGAGGGTTTGCGAGTTGTTTTGAAGAGTGGAAAGCTTTTGTCTGATAAGAGTTGTTGATCCATTGTGTTACTTTGGTTTAATGAAAAGAGGATTGAAGAAGGTCATAAGATAAAGAGTATGAGAAATAATTTTTAATGGGAAAAAACCTCTTTTTTTATTTATTTTATTTTTCTTTTTAGTGAAAAAACGAAAGAAATATCCAGTTCATATATTATTCAAACTTAATTTATAAATTTAATGTATGAAGAGAAATGAATTTATAAATAAAAAATGCGTAAATAAATATTGAGGAAAATCATTAGGTGTATCAGTGTTAACTTTAAATGTTGCCTATAGCTATCAAAAAAAATAAAAAAATTGTTGCTGATTTAAAATATAAAAGAACCGGACTGAAAAATGCCAAGCCCAGGAAGTTCTTGAGTTTTGTTGGTTTAGAATCTTTTGAACTTGGCAATCGCTGTTGTGTGACAATAACATTTAAATCAGTTAAAGTCCCGATTAGTTTTCGATGTGGTCCTAAAGAATGGTGAAGTATGGCCCTATTATACTTCGATGCAATGCACAAGAGAAAGCTTTTGAACGCAATTCATCAGAACTTCATTCCAAGACTCCAAAACCTGTAACCCCTCGACTGTAGAAATTTATGCCAGATAGTTGCTCATAAGAATTCAGAGAGAAAACGAGTTTTAATGGGAAAAAAATGGTGGTCTAGTTCGAGTGAATGATACTGATTAACACAACTAGCCATGATAGTCTAAACTGAAGGACAATATATCCCGCCATGAGTGGGGGGTGTTCACTGCCCTGTGAAAAAGCCTCAGCATCAACACTTGTCTCCATTGTTACGACTTACAAGTACAACAACACTACTACTATGGCCTATATATGAGTAGTGCTCTTCAACTTGCACACTAGTTTATAATTCAGCCAACAAGGAGGGAAGACAGACTTTCAACAATATGTCAAAACAAATGTTCTTGTATTGTGTGTGAGGAGTTAGTCATAAATTATTAAGTTGCACAAAACTAAGCTAATGCATGAAACGTACATGGGGTGCACATTTAAGTTGTGCATCCCCCTGCGTTACTTGTACAAGAATCAATGTATGTCATGTGTTACGCTCTACAAGACACCTATCACTCTTATACACATTCAAGTTGCACAAACTCCATGCATGTCTTGCATGCATGACACATAACATATGCACACTGACTTTTGCACAAATCGCATATAGAGTGATGCATAACTTGAATGTATACTGCTAGGATGTGCATCATTTTGTATTAGATTGTTTAATAATTTGTCAAAAGAATAAAATGGGTAAAATGTTGCTGATTCAGGTCAAAAAGCCCTCCTTATTTTCGATCGCATACATCCTATGCGCAACACATAACAGGCTCGCATTGGTTTTTATATAAGTTGCGTACGGGTTAATGCGCAACTTAAATGTTCATTACCAGATGCGCATCTTTTAGCATTAGATTAGTAAATAATTTCTCAAAAAATTTAAATGAGTCAAATGTTTAAAAATTTAGATAAAAAAGTCCTCTTTATTTTTCGGCTGAAATTTTTTAAAGCTTTTATAGTCAACTATTTTTTATTTTGAGACCTTGTATAACTAAAATTAGAGAAAGATTTTGCTTAACACTGACAAATAAAAGAGTTATACAAAATAAATTATAGCCAGTTGTAAAATATTTTTATTAAAACATAAAGTAGAAAAAAGAGAGTTATACAACAGTGGGACACCTCTAGAGATATTTTCAACAACAGTTATTTACAAACCATTTTTTAAAACTCATGATTGACTCCAACCACGGCTCAGAAATCTAATACAACGCTAAGAATCGGTCTGAAGATAGGCTACCACCAACATACCACGGACACGCAAAAAATTTGAAAAGATGCATATCGGACACGTGTCGAACACTGATGATACGTTCCCACATGTGTCCGATATGCAGTCAACATTTTAGGATATACAGTCAACGTTCCAACACGCTTTTCTGACACACATTCAACCTTTCGACACGCATCCGACACGTTTTTTTTTTAAGTCTAAATTTTATTTTATTAACTAAACATGAAAAAATAATTTATAAATCAATTTTTTTCTGTTATGAAATTTAACATGTAAAATTAACAGTGTACAAAAAATTAATTTTGTTTATATTTATATTATGAAATTTGAATATTTTATTAGTTATAGACTTATTATGGGCTGTTATATGTATTAAATATAAATTATATTATATATATTAAAAATATTATTTAATATCAAAATGTGTCCTAACGTATCAAAATATGACATTGTTTAGAATTAACGTGTCGCGTGTCATGTCGTGTATGTTATTTTTACAGCAGGTGTCAAGAATTAACGTGTCACGTATCCCGTATCAGGTGCCATTGGATGATGGGTTAAAAAATTGAACCCACCCTGTTTTAAGGTGGGTTGACAGGTTGGCCCGCATATCACCAAAAAATTGTTGGATTGGCGGGTTGACCCGCCAAAATAAATGATTATAAATTTTTATTAAAAATTGTTCAAATAAAAAAAATAACACATGTCTATACTAATTGTGAACAACTCTTTCAACGGAAACAATAAGTAACATCTTAATATATAGAAAGTTGATCCAAACTTTGGAAACTTTGCTGACATGTCGCTCTCTCCTTCATTCTCAGGTTTTTGTTCACACTTAAAATCAGTTTGAAATGTTACTTCTTTTAGAAACTTTTTATTATTCAAAAATTAAAATATCAAAAATAGGTGGGATAATATTTCACATTTAAAATTTCTTAGTGGCTTACAACTGTATTAATGAGCTTATCAAATTTCAATTTGAAATTTAAACTTCAAATAAGCGGAAAATTTTTAAATTTAAAATATCATTTGTTGCATGTAGTTGTACTGATTACTCCATTTTGTTTTGCGTGGGTAATTGTTATGTCTATTAATTTTTACAAAAAAAAATTACTTGTTAATTATTATGGGTATACAAAAGATGTGTTGTGCTGCAAATTGCCCTTTGGTATACATCATAAGTGCACGATTTTGTTCTTCTTTGGTTCTGTTTTTAAGGGCTGGATTGATGAGCATTCACTTGCCGCTACCAAACCAGGAATTGGCATGATTGTTGCTGTAAAGAGGCTTAACCAAGAGGGCTTCCAGGGTCATAAAGAATGGTTGGTCAGTATCAATTCTTCTCTAGATACTCCTTCAGTTTCCTCTCTGATGCATATTATTCTGGCTTCAAACTTTATTTCATTGTATATTAACAAAATTCTAGGCAACTACTAGCTTTTTTTTTATACTCTTTCATTTTCCCGGTATGATCCCGTTTGGGGGATTCTCTGTGGAACTGTATGTTTATTCTCATTTGATCTTATTGGCATTGTTGGCCAATTCCTGTAACTTTAATAGCTCACTTTGGAAGGACTTGACTATGATACTGAAGTTCAATCATTTTCTAAGAATAAGAAAACGTTAAAACATGTAAGTTTATGTGCATGCATGTTATTGCGGTAACATAGGTATTCAACCACTTCAATTGAACATTTTGATAACATGCATGCACATAAAAGAGTATGCATAGGGAGTATATATAATGCTCATATTTGGAGTACATTATGTTCTTCTTTGGTCCATTGCTTTTACTGTATGCACCGATTGTTGAATATATTTTTATGTTTTAGGCTTTCATCTGATTCGATCAAAAGTAGCCAGAGGTTGACTCAGTTGTCCAGCCAATGCTCATATTCTTTTGAAAACGATTTTCTAAAAGATACATAAAGGAAGTTTATTAGTGATATTAAGAATTGCAGTGAGGTTACTACGTGCATTACTTATGGAACTATTAAGTCGATTAAAAGCAAATACAACTGGTGGTACAAGTCCTGTAAGAAATGTCCATGTTCTAATTGTGAAGATTTTGAAAAGTAGTATTATAAGAACTTTTAGAAACATCGGGATGAATATTATCCAAAGTACGAAGTTTTGTGTTTGCTTTTTAAAAAAAAAATCATTACTTTGTGATGTGTTACTGAGAGAAATTACAATTGTTAATTTGTTTAAGGTTTAGTGTTCAAGTCACAGTTGTTGATAACACAAATTTTGCTTCTTTTGTACTGTTCGATAGAGACTGTGTTTCTTTATTGGGAGTTAGTGTTGCTGAATTATGCGAACAACATTTCAAGCGGGTTTGGTTCTAATAACTCCATATTTTCTCTACACGGGGGCATTCTTCTGCATAGTATTTCAATTTGTTAAAATTTTATTGAAAGACATTTTTTTATAGGGTGCTGATTTGGAGCATTATCCAGAAGAGCTGAATGTTCTCAATGATAAACCCATGTTATTTAAGGTCTATGTGAAAATAAACAATTTGAACTCCTACAATGAGCCAAAATATCAAGTCTCAAAAATTTGCAGCAGCGAAAATATTATCACATCATTCATTATAGGGTTGGCAAAACGGGCCAACCCAGCTCAACCCGACCCAACCCACGTTCAACCCGAAAAAAATGAGCTGGGTTAGGGTTGGCTCGAAAAATAAATGAGCCAGAAAACTCAACCTAACCCGACCCGAGTCGGGTTATGGTTGGCTCGCGGGTTGGCTCGAAAAAATGAAAAAAAAATTCCATTAATGCTATAACTTCTAAATTTTTTTTCTAAATTATTAATTCATTCAATACAAAGACATTATACAGATAAACCATAGAAAATTTTGCATTTGGACTTGGACTTATTGGCAGTTGACACCACATTCACACTGTCACACATATTATAAAAAAAGTCTTTAATGCACGGTTTTGGACTTATTGGCAGCTGCAGGGTATTTTTGTTTGGGTCTTTGGAATTGGGATTTTAGGTTTTAGCTTTCCACTTTACCTTCATTAATTTTTATACTTTTATATTAAAAAAACCAAAACTTGCGAGCCAACCCGTTACCCATGGGTTGGCTTGATTTGTTTCGAGCTGAAACGAGTCGGCCTAACTCGAGTTACTAACTCAACCCGGCTCATTTTAGCCGGGTTACGAGCCAACCCAATGAGTTGGCTCATTTTTGCCAAGCCTAATTCCTTAAGTCCGTGGTAGACCCAAATGTATGTTGTTTTTTATTTAAGATGACTACACTTTTTTAGTTGTCTTTACAATTTGCATGCGTTTTGAATTTTTTAATTTACTAGATTAATTATTTACATGATGAATCTATATTCGATAGTGCTTGCGATATTGATATTGTATCGGCAGGGACAAGAAAAGCTGCGGTATGTTAGAATTATTGACATAATCGATCGTTTAAATACTGTAGAATTTAATTGTATAACGTATATTAATTTCGTGCAAAGTCGTTTCATTTAAAGTTTAAGTATTGCTTTTCTCTTTTGTATGTTTTCTGATTAAAACCTTTTTTATACCTTCATATTTTTGTTGTATATGAACGTAAAATTACGGGTTTAAATATTAATTCAATTGCTGATGAATTTATAGTGACATTAGTATTGTAATGGCATTGCTATAGGTACAATATTAATTCAATTGATGTATACCACGAATGAAATTTAAAATTTTAGCATAAAACATAAATTTTAGGTAGTGTTTGGTTGAAGGTTTATTTTAGGATTGATGGGAAAGTGTAGGTGGATATTGGAAAATACCACGTTTGGTTCAGGTTTTTTCAAGAAATATCAGGCAAATAGGATAGATGGGAAAATGACTTTTGTGTTGATTTTTGGATGAAATTCACTGTTACAGAATACCACTTGAGATGTGGTATTTTGAGATGACTGGAGAAGTGAAAAAACAGGTGCAAAGTTTCTCCCGAACATAGATTTTGCATATTTAAATAAATTTCCCTGGTAATATTTGGGTCAACCAAACAACTTTTTTTACATTTTCCTATCAAACTCACTTTCCAACCATTTTCCTATCAATTACATTTCCCTAGTAAAAAAAAATTTCTCCCGAACCAAACACTACCTTAAGATAAACAGATGTCGCGTATTTTTGAAAAAACAAATGTAAACAAATACTTTTTTCTTCTAAAATGAAAATTCTGCATATGCCAATCCTCATAGTGGAGTGGCCACCTTAAATGAATTTTGTTTTACATTACAGCAAAACCAAACTTGCAATACAGAAATTCAGTTGCCAATTCTCAAGAAGCTAATTGAATGCGTTTTAATGATAATGAATTGGTACATACATTGAATGGAGTAAAAGCAGTTGAATTACACATTTTTTTTTCAAAGTATTCAACTCCTATATTCAATATTGTAGTTCCCACCGTATTTTATTTTTATTTTTTTACGGAGGAGGAAAACAAAACGACATGTTTAATTGCTGCATTCCATGATTTCTCTGCATTATAACCCTCACATGTTTTATTATTCCTACTGCAAAATAATAATGTTCCAAATCCCCTCATGTTAAATGGACATTTTTCAATAAAACATTTTACCCACTACCGAGTTATTTATTGCAGATGTCATTTCTCAAGAAGGTAGATTATTCATTTGAACATTACTGTTGGTTAACCCCTTTAAATGAGTGCAATTAGTAATGTGGACTCCAATAGGAAAAATCAAACAAAATTACTATTGTCAATTGTTAAATCTTAATCCTAACATGGTCGAGTCTTCTTCTCAAGAGCAGAGAAGGTTAGAGAATCAACAACAGGGGACCATTAAAACTCTTCCGTACGCGTTATTGTTGGAGATTTCTGCAAGGGTTGTTGTTGATGGTATCGTTGATATTTACAACATTCAACTAACTTGCAGAGAATTTTGTCGTGTTGTAGAAGACGAATATTTATGGAAACATACCATAGAGCTTATGCTTGCTGATGAAATATATTAGCTTGTCGCGTGGATGGTGTTATTCTATTAAAATATCCTAGGAATAAAGAAGAATGAAGTATTATACAATACAGCTTATGCTTGCTGATGAAATGTATTAACTTGTGGTGTGGATGATGTTATTCTATGAAAATATCCTTGGAATAAATAAGAATGTGGTATTAGTAAATCGTTGTATAGGAAATGTGACTAAGTATTTGGTTTATTTTCTCACAATTTACAATGAAAATTAAAGAAAATGATTGACCCTTAAATACATTGAAAGTTGTTAAGTCTAATTTGGTGAAGCAATTATGAAGCAACTTATTTTTTTCATTTTTAAAAATTAATGATTCTGAAGCAACACATATTTTAGTTTTTAAAAATTAATGATATCCAAAGTTGTGTCCATAAATGAATCAATGTCTAATGGTTTATAACAACTGCCAAACTCATTCATCCTTATTCATTTTTTTGAAACCTACGGTTCTATAAGAAAAAGAGTAATAGAATTTTTCATAAAAAAGCTTGATGAAAAAATCAAAGCCTGACATCAAAACTCTTCCAAAAGAGTTGTTGTTGTATATTTTCGCAAAAGTGACATCTTATTCATTTGAAGACATATGCAACGTCAAACTAAGCTACAAATATTTCCAGCAAATTGCAGAGCATGATTTTGTCTATAGACATGTGTCCTTCAATATGTTTTCTAAATCGTACTTGGAATGGTTCACGAAAATAGTCTTTCATTGGGATGTTGAAGATGAATCAAGCTTCTGTGTTAAAGTGTTGGATTTTTAATTGTACAAGTTTGAATTGTGTTCACTGAAAAGCTTCAACAAGGAGCGAGAAGTCAAATTCTTGAAACGTTGCTATGAAAGTGGCAACCCAGCGATGCAGATGAGGAACTGAATAAATTCTTGAAACACATGCACATACGCACAATCAAAAAGAAAGAAAAAAAAAGGAGAAAATTAAGCTCTAGGAAATCCAATTTTCTTGACTTGTGACAATCACTATATATGGTGGAAAGAGAACTATAAAGAACCAATTCCACTCAAAAGTTTAAACTGTTGGGTGAGGCTACATTAATGGTTTTCTATTTCTCTAACACGCCCCCTCACACAATAGCCCACTGGACTTGAAAGATGGACAATGCACAGTCCCACCTACCTGTGCTTAACAAATTCCACGCTACTAAATTATTTATTAATTAAATGGAGATGTTGAGGATCGAATCCGCGACACTGAGGCTCGGATACTATGTAAAGAACTAATTCAACCCAAAAACTTAAACTGTTAGATGAGGCTACATTAATAGTTTTCTATTTCTCTAACAGAAGCAATGTTCCATATATGCAATGGTCGAAAAACAGCAGCCAAGTCAACCCAAGAAACTAAGAATTACAAGAAAAAAATCAAGATATATACCAAAAATCATTTCAAATACTGTGCAGGAATACTTAGATCCAAACAACAGAAAGAGATATATAAGTTTTAATATTATTTCTAAAATGGGTTTACCTGGGTGACAAGGCTCAAAGCAAGTCCTCCTCTACCTGCTCTTGCAGTATGACCAACACGATGAATATAATCACGTGGAAACCTGTAAATGAATAGTTCAAATCCATTTCATCTAATGCTTCAAAAGTCAACCAAGTAAATACAGAAAATAGCAAGGAAACATAACCTTGGAACATCAAAATTGATAACTAGATCAACTGTAGGAATATCCAAGCCACGGCTGACAACATCAGTTGCTAGTAGTATAGAAACCTTTCCTGATTTGAATTGATGAAGTGCATCAAGCCTCTGAGTCTGTGATTTGAATGAATATAGAGCTGCAGCTTCTTGATCCAGCACTTCCAGCATTAAACTTGATCGGTGACAATCTCTGCAATTTGGGAACTGTTAGAAACATACAACATCTGCAAAATAATTAGAGGAAGAGAATGCATAATAAATTAGGATAATTTATGTTATTTTAGAGATAATTGTGTTACTTAAATTTTAGGAATCTTGTCTTTTTAGGATCCTTATCTTATTGTTAGGGATTTTATATTATCCTTAGTTAGTTATTTGTTCCTTTATTTGATTGAGGTAAGGACAGGAGTCTAGAATTTAACCAAATTCCTATTTACTAGTATAAATGGGGAGTAGTGCTTTATATTTTGTATCATAACACACCATATAAATTCAATATCCTATTATTCTGAGTCTCTATTCTCTCCTTTTTCTCCTTCCTTATCTAAATCCTACAAATTCAACAAGAACAATAGATAAAAGTAACTATCAATCCCAAACACAGTACATAAAAAACATACAACCTTTCTTGCAAAAGCAGAATAGCCAGCAAAGTCATTAACACATCTTTTATCAACTACTATCAGACCTGGCAAATTAATAATAGGTGAACAATTCTTTAATGATTTTGCCAAAACTAAGAGCTCTAAGATTCAGTCACAATTATTAAACGGTTCCAAATAAATGACATCTTGAAATATGCCTCATTGATTCATGAAAGATGCCAGTACATGCTAAGCAAACAGCCTCAGATTTCCAGCCTATAACTTTCCACTTTCACTAATTTTGGCTTAACCATTGCACTTTTACTTCTCAAAATCTGAGTCTAAAACTGTCTTAAAATACAAGTAAATGCACCTTTTTATCTTTAACTGATTCGAACTTATCCAAAAGAGAAAAACAATAACAGCAGACAAAAAGAGAACCAAAGATTGATTCTACCAAATCCTCTATTATAATATGCTCCAACCATTCATAGTATAAGCAACAGAGCAAGAAGGTAAGCCTCTAAGACATACAAAAAATGAAGTTTTGGATCACCAATCAACTACAACTAATAACTTCATTTCAAATATTAATGTTAATCCATGGCCTCCATTTTCTTCTGAAAGACATGCATCCCATATTTTAAGCGAGAATTCCTATACGCACCCAATTTCTATTTTCTAATAAGAGACCACATTGTTTCAGTCCTACCATCTGCTAACTAACAAGATATAATTCCAAATTTTCAATGGCAGACTGCGACTCAATTTTCTTTGGGTACATAAGAACTGGTTTTTATTTACTGAGGCAATCTCATTGACTAAAAACCATTGGCGATCGCACAGAACTATACCAACAGGCCACAAACACATTCAATTAGACTTGGAGTCTACAGCCTGAAGCTCCAATATGTGTTTCTTGTCCTTCAGAAACAAAGAGATGGAGGAAACTTATAAAATCCACTCTAAATTGAAAAAAAACAAAGAAATGAACACAATAACTAATACAATCATACTCCATCATACCAGTATTATAATGAGATTCTTTTTCTTTTTTCTTCACTCTCGGTGGGGAAGAGGGAAGTTAACAAAAAAATAACAGCCTGATCATTTATTGAAGAAAAGTAATCAAAGGTAAAAGTTTGATATTAGCTATCAACTGTCTAAGAGAAACCAGACAATGCAAACTAAGCATTAATATTAACTAAAAGTGGCAACATGATCCTATAGCACCCAATTAGGGACCTACGAGAAGAAAAATGAATAACACACAATAATGCAGACAAAAAAAATTGGTTATGAAAAATTCAAACATGTCATCCAGAAAGATACCTGCATGTGGAGATAAATACAATGGCAGACTGAATGCCCATATCTTCCATTTTAGACAAAATATGCATCAAATATACTTCCTTCACCTTTTTGCCGATTTTCTGGTAAGCACTGAAAGATAAATTTCAATTCCTTCTAAAAACCAACATCCAGGACTCGATCTGCTTCATCCAAGACAAGGAACTGCAGCAGTATAGGTCAAATACTAAATCATAGAATTATGAAGACAAATGAATATTGTTTAAGCATACAACATGCAATTTTGATTGCTGCTATAAGCAAAGAGATTTTAATCAATGGATAGTTTTGTTGAATATTTGAGGCATTTTAGCTTGCTTTTTTTCTTTTAATGATTTTAGTTTAGAAGATTTCTTATCCAAAGTCCCTATTGTTGGATAATTGTTGTATTTTTGAACCACTTTGGATTGCCATGTCATTTCCTTGTCATTATTTTATTTAGGAGGATTCTTTGTCCTCTGGACCCCGTGAACTTTCTCTCTATTATGTCAATTATTACACTAAATATATTTACACTTACAGCAAGAAATCTATTTTAACCTTTACCAGCAAAAGGGGTAAGCAGTAAGCCTCTATAAGTTTGTAATGAACTAGAAACTAATTCCTGTCAAATTTCAATAAATAGTTGGAACCCCAAAAAAATTTAATACTTCCTTTCAAACTTGCTAGTTACCCTTTCAGCTCACCTACTTGAGAATACAAGGAAAAGGGAAAGATGACAGTTTAGAACCTATAAAACAGTTAGCAGCACTCACCAAGTAATCATATAGAAACTTTAACCAAGGCTACATATGTATTTTCAGTCCTAACGATGACACAGGATGTCATAAAACTATAATATAATTTCAGAAGGCCAATGGCAAGGTTTCATGAAATAGAAGAGTATACATAAGCGTCCACCTTAATTCCATCTCATAAATAAGCATTTTATCATAGTGCCAGCCAGCCACTCTTCTATTTTTCTTCATTTTTAATAGCTTAATTAAACCAAAAAAAGACTGATATAATTAAATTATGCCAGAAGTTACAGAGGTATTATTATTATTATTATTAATTAAAAAAGGCCAAAATGCAGGGCATGAAATGTTGAAGTTGAACTCTATCAATGATTTCTTAGTACCATTCGAGATCATGGATTCATCGAAGTTCATTCTGCCATTTTACTCCCTAATAATCAACAACTCGAGGACTAAACCCGCAACTTTTTCAAATGATTATCATCTATCATTTGAAAAAGTATAAGTTTTTCTCCATTTCATTCAAAATAATCTCCAATTAATCAAAAGTACTGAACTGTCAATTAATCAATGAATCACCTTCATCATTCAAATATCACTCACTCAATTAAACCTCATTTGCATTCGAACAATAAAAAAAATAAAAATAAAAACACCATAATCATCATGAATTCATCATCATTACCTTTGTTCTAGAGAAAACGGGAGGAATATCAGGATTATCTTGGAGCAAGAGCTTGATCCTGCCGGGAGTGGCGATAACGAGGTGAGGCCTAGCGACCAATTCCTTGGTCTGTTTGAGCATGTCCATGCCTCCAACCACCACTGATATGCGGAGGTGAAGGGAGGAGACGAGGGCGCGGAACTGCTCCGCAAGCTGAAACGCTAGCTCGCGCGTGGGCGTGACGACGAAGACGCCGAACGGATGCTCCGCGAGGCGGTGGATGATCGGGAGGGCGAACGCGGCGGTCTTGCCGCTACCGGTTTCGTCAATGCCGAGGACGTGGCGGCCCTCCAGGACCCTCCGGATGCACGTGGACTGCACGCGCCGCGGCTTCCACCCATTTGGAGAGTCCGAGATCGGCGAATGTGGTGGCAGTGACGGTAAAGGTGCCTTCGTGGTTTTCATGACCCGTCGGAGTTTTTAGCGGCGGCGGTTGAGGGGTTTTTGGAGGGTTTGCGAGTTGTTTTGAAGAGCGGAAAGTTTTTGTCTGATAAGAGTTGTTCATCCACTGTGTTAGTTTGGGAAAAACTCTCTCTCTTCCCCGTCTTCCAAAGATTCTGTCCAAGTCTTATTCAAACTTAATTTGTAAATAAAAATTCCCTTTCGGTGAGAAAAGATCCTGTCCAAGTCTTATTCAAACTTAATTTGTAAATAAAAAAAAAAAAAAGACGGAGAGGAAGAAAGAATTGAATTTTTAGCTCAATTCCACTGCCCCTCAGCAGCTTAAGGTGTGCGTCAATACTATTTAACTCATTGTCTGTTCTGATAATTTTTGGATGTGGACCTAAAGAATGGTGAAGTATGGCCTTATCATACTTCGATGCAATCTATCAGAACTTCATTCCAATACTCCAAAACCCGTAGTCCCTCGACGAACATGTGCCTCACATATTAGAAATTTACAGCAGATAGTTGCACATAAGAATTCGGAGAGAAAACGAGTTTTGGAGGGTATTGATGGTCTAGTAAGACTGTAAGAGTGAATGGTACTGATTAACACAACTAGCCATGAGCCCATGACAGTCTACACTGAAGGACAGTGTAGGGCACTTCACCCCCATGACTGGGAGGTGCTCACTGCCCTGTGAAGGAAGCCTCTGCATCAGCACTGTCTCTCTCCATTGTTACAACTTACAAGTACAACAACACTACTCCTATGGTCTATGGGTTGTGCTCTTCAACTTGCACACTAGTTTATAATTCAGCCAAAAGACAGATTTTCAATAATATGTCAAAACTCATGTTCGTCTTTTTTTTTTTTTTTTTGGTAAAAAAAAGCTAATGTCCTTGTTTTGTGTGCGTGAGAAGGGGTTAGTCATAAATTATTATAATGACAAAAACATAATAATAAAAAAAAAATTTCTCACCCGCTTAAAATTGACTGCATCTAATCCCAAAGCTTATCCATGAGCCAAGAACCATTAGATATAGGTTGGATTTTATACATGTCCATTGCATTACCTTTTGTCCACTTCTTCAACTATTTTACAAAATTTAAACGAAGCACAATTTTTTTTTTTTTATTTTTTTTAAGAAATCAAACGTATATCTCTTTTAAAGTTTAAATTGAGCACCAACACTGCCTTTGGCAGCACTGAAAGAGAATCATGACTCTGTTAAACAAATCAAAATACCAAAAAATTGAAGCATCTATAGGAAAGAAATCCAGCATATCACTATGTGAAGTTCTCCTTATTAGTGTTTGGTTGAAGGTTTATTTTGGGATTGATGGGAAAGTATAAGTGGATATTGGAAAATACCACGTTTGGTTCAGGTTTTTTCAAAAAATACTAGGCAAATAGGATAGATGGGAAAATGACTTTTGTGTTGATTTTTGGATGAAATTCACTGTTATAGAATACCACTTGAGATGTGGTATTTTGAGATAACTGGGGAAGTGAAAAAACAGGTGCAAAGTTTCTCCCGAACATAGATTTTGCATATTTAAATAAATTTCCCTGGTAATATTTCGGTCAACCAAACAACGTTTTTTACATTTTCCTATCAAACTCACTTTCCAACCATTTCCCTATCAATTATATTTCCCTAGTAAAAAAAATTTCTCCCGAACCAAACACTACCGGATAATGGAGAAAATACTAATCATTATCTTTCATAAATATTCATCTATTTCCAGTTAGAATAATAGGGGGATGCAACATGTAAGAACCTGCACCGTTAATTAAGGAATTTAATTATAAATTATGAGAAAATAGGAAATGATTCCATAATTGACCCTAATAATTATTATAAGGCTTTAATAATTATAGTAAGTGAGTAATAATGCTGAAAGTCACTTTTCGGAAGAAAAGTGCAGATACCGATTCTGCTAGTCGGTATAAATGAGTACCGAAAAAGTATCCGAAAAATTAAAGTAAGTGCATGTTAATTACTAGAATGATATGTAGGACTTGTAAAACGAGTTTCAAGTCCAAATAATGAGAACTGGTGCTAGAAATCGGTACTGGCTTGGAAAAGCGCGTACCGGAAAGGTGCTCAGAAAATTATAAGAAAAATATGATTAATCTTAGAAAATTATGTAGTTTCATAATCCAAAGTTTGGGATTAAAATGATAAGCGTAGCAATTAAAGTTAATACTGTGTGTTTAAGTGCGTTTGGGCTATATATACTCCTTTTAAAGGGCACAAAGCCCTAGATACCAGACTTTGAGCGTGATTTGTTGGTGGAGGCTGACCAATTTCTGTTCCTTTGGCCTTCTCCCTCATTCTTGAGCCAAGTTGTGACCTTTATTGGTTTTCTTCACCCTTTCTTCTTGTATACATTGGGTGGTGACTTGTGAGTGTGGAGAGTGGGCTTGGGGGAGTGCTCAGCCACGGTTGGTGAAGGGTTTTGGGGCTGGCTTGGTTAGCTTGGTTGTGAGAAGCTTGGTTTTGGTTTTTGGAGGTCCAAGTGGGGAACTTTGCTCTAAGGAACCAACCTTTATGGTGCTATTTTCGTGCACATCTTTGAGTCAGACTTGAAGGGGTTGTGTTGAGCTCCAAGAGCACCTTCATTCTTTGTTTTAAGCCTTTGGTATGTATACCAACCTTTGATCATGAGTTTAATGCTTAAAAATGAAAGCTTGATGCATGTTAAGGCTTAAAGATGATAACTTGTTATTGGGTAATGTTGAACACACCTAGAAATGCATGTTTAGGTGCTTTAAATCGTTACAAACCCAACATTGGATGGATATCTTCACGAAAATGCAGAACTGCATTCTGTCGTGAAATATCCGGATATCTGCCCGATGAATATCCGGATATGTGATATCCGGATATGGGGTTTTGGATATCCGGATATTTGGTATCCGAATATGGGATTTTGGATATCCGGATATGCACAGTGAGATATCCAGATATTGAATATCCAGATATAGTCCCGAGGAATATCCGGATATTTTGGGATTTCGAAGAACAGTAGCTGTGTTGTGAGGACAGTAGGCTATTGGGGGTTTGTGGACCCTAGATTGATGAAGTTGAACTTCTGTTTTAATTAAACTAAGTCAGAATCAAGTGATTAAGGGCTTATGGCTTGGTGAGAAGCCTTAAGATATAAAGCGTAATGAAAAGGCGTTGTCTTTAATTTGTATGCATGTGGTGCATGTTATTGATTTATATTTGGTCCATATCAGATTGTGATCTGCTGTGATTGGACTTTGAGCTTGTGGCATTGGATAGCTAGCTTAGAGGTAAGCTTTCGTGTTCTCGGTTTAGCCATGTTGTGGTTCCACTATGTCCCATGGGGGTATGGTTTATGCATGTTGTGTACATGCTTTTGGATATTTGATATGTTGATTGAACTTTACATGTAATGGCTTTTAATATGCATGTGTTGTTTCATCTTGACGGGAAGCCTGAGTATGTAGCGCCATACAAGACGGTGTACCGGGGTGAATGCAAGTGGTACTTGCACGGTATGTAGGTGATAGACGTATACCTGCACTGTCTCTGGCCAGTAGATTAGTATTTACACACATGGCATGATTATCTGCTGCATTGCATTGTTTTAGAAATGATAAATGATAAACTGCTTTTGAACTTATATTGCACATGTAAGTGAGCTTAGGGTGGAAGATCCTTGAGGACTCACTGACTTACTGAGATTTCTAGATTAGAGATCTTACCCCACGTTTGGGGAATGCTTATTTCAGGATCAGGTAGTATGGGTACTGATGCCTCAGGCGGTAGGAGGCCGGAGCTTAGCTGATTATGTTTTACTGCTTTATGTTAGCATGACTGGATTTGGATGTTGTTTATGTTTTCCGCTATTTATGATATGTTGTTGCTGAGACTGATGTTGGGCATGTTGCCTTATTTGAGTGAGCATGGGGATTGTCCATGACACTTTCTGTTAGTACTTTTAGATTGGAGTTGTATAAACTGCTAGATGGTCTGGTCTACATTGTTGTAGTTCCGTGACTAAAGCAACACTTATATTATCTATGTTATGAGGTATTTCAGTTAGCTGTTTTATTGCAATTACATACAGGCGATGTTTTATTAATTGATTATTAAGTAAGTTGGTAATGTTAATGGCATCATAATTGAAAAGAAAAAGTAATTCCGTATTTTTTAATCAAGCGCAGCTTAATACGATATTATGATAACATTACCGGATATATATGGGGTGTTACATTTATGGTATCAGAGCAATGGTTAGAGGGAAAAGCCTGTATGTATTGCAATTGCTAGGTTGTTTGGTTGTTTCTGTCTTTGTGTTTACTTCGTCGAATCTTATTATGATGCTGTATATATGATCACATTGCGTGGGCCTGATCAACTCATAATTTGTGTAACTTGTGCAGAGTCATGGTAAGGTCTGGGAGAACACGAGAGACTTCTGAGGATCAACCCGATCCTATCCTGACTGTATTGGCTGAGATGCAGGCGGCTAGGTTAGCCGATCAGGAGGCCGCTAGAGTGGCCAACGCGGCAATGATGGATGTTGTTCGCGAGGCGAACCGGATAGCCGCAGCTGAGGTTCGTGAAGTGAACCGGAGGACCACTGAGGAAGTCCTCGAGGCGAACAGGATGGCGAACATGACGATGATGAGAGTCATGTTGGAGGAGATGAGAGCTGGTCCTGCTGTTGGACAGGCTCCACCGCCGCCGCCGCCACCACCACCGCCTCCACCTAGTGTTCAGGAGGAGAGCCTTAGTCACATCGGCAGTGCTACTCATGCCGCTGAGACGGGGGAGTCCCTTGTGGGGATTGCTGAGGATCGTGATGTGATCGATCGCCGGCTGAATGCTTTCAGGAAGCATAAGCCACCTGTGTTTGAGGGGTCTTTGGATCCTATTACTGCTGCGAGATGGCTAGAGTCGCTGGACAAGTTTTTTTCGGGTTATACAGTGTACAGACCCACAGAAGCTTATGTTCTCGACCTACATACTGGAGGGCGATGCCCATGAGTGGTGGACGCACACCTCTCGTGCTTTTGAGAAGCAGGGCTGTGTCATGACGTGGCCATTCTTTGAGGAGTGCTTTCTGGGCCGATACTTTCCCTATGATGCGCAGGAGAAGAAGCAGGGAGAGTTTGATCGTTTGGTATAGGGCTCGATGTCTGTTGATGAGTACCTGGCTAAGTTTAATGAGCTAGTGAAGTTTGCACACTTTCGGATGGTTCCTCCTACTCCGTTGTTTCTGGCAGCTAAGTTTCGCAGGGGACTTAGTGAGGTGATTGCTGAGCATCTTGCTGGTGCTGCTTCGAGGGACTTTGGTACACTGGTTCAGCAGTGTAAGGACATCGAGGATGTTTGCGTGGCAAGCAAGGCCAAGAGGGCCAAGGTTGAGGAGAGCAAGGGAACAGGTGGTTCCACTCCTGCTCCTACTTCTTGGAAAGACAAGAGGTTTGCCGATAAGGGCAAGGGAAAGCAGTTAGCGACTAGGCAGGCGCCTGGTCAGTTCAAGAGAGTTGTTTCACATCAGGGAGTTCTGCTAGGCCTCCTACCACTCCGAGATGTTCGGGATGTGGGAAGGAGCATGTGGGACGCTGTGCTACGAGGCAGTTGTTGTGCTTCAAGTGTGGAAAGGAGGGCCACTTCTCTAGAGATTGTCCGTCGTCGACGGCGAGAGCTGCAGCTGTTCAGGCAGTTCCTTTGCAGATGGTTCCGATGGAATCTTCTTCGGCACCTGTAGTGCCACCTTCTGTTGGGAGAGTTTATACACTGGATAGGCAGCAGTCGGACCGCGCTCCGAACCTTGTCAGAGGTACTGTGTCTATTGGTGATTCTTTTGTTGATGCTATCTTTGATTCTGGGGCTACTCTTTCGTTTGTTGCTACCCCGATTGCTTTGGGGCTTGAGTTGCCCAGTGCTGTGCTTTCTCCACCGTTGCGGGTGACTACCGCCACCGGAGAGATTTGTGATTCTACCACTGTACATCGCGATGTAGTGTTTCAGTGGGATGGCCGTGAGTTCTCGGTAGATCTGATAGGATTGCCGATGGCCAACCTTGAGATTATTCTGGGCATGGATTGGTTGTCTAGAAACTGTGCATTGATTGATTGTTGTGCAAAGCGCGTGGTGATGTCTCCATGTGATTCCACAACTAGTTCCTCGCCATACATTTCACTGCTGCAGGCCAGGAGAGCGTTGCGAGCAGGGGCATTGGGTTATGTCATGTTGGGTGGTTTGTCGAGTGGGACACAGGAGGATATCACTGGCATTCCTGTGGTGGGGGAGTTCGTGGAGGTGTTTCCTGAGGAGATTCCTGAGTTTCCACCGCAGCGGGAGATAGAGTTCTCCATCGACTTGTTGCCCGGTATGAGGCCGATTTCTTTAGCTCCTTATCGGATGTCGCCACCGGAGTTGGCTGAGCTGAAGAAGCATATTGAAGATCTTTCGACGAAAGATTTCATTCGACTGAGTGTGTCTCCTTGGGGAGAACCGGTCATCTTCGTGAAGAAGAAGGACGAAACAATGCGATTGTGCACCGACTACAGCAGTTGAACAAGGTGACAATCAAGAACAAGTATCCCCTTCCTCGGATCGATGATCTGTTGGATCAGCTCAGGGGCACTTGTGTGTATTCCAAGATTGATCTCCGGTCCGGATACCATCAGATTCGGGTGAAGCCGGAGGATGTCCCGAAGACCGCATTTCGTTCGAGATATGGTCATTTTGAGTATTTGGTGATTCCGTTTGGACTCACAAATGCGCCGGCAGTGTTCATGGATTACATGAACAGGATTTTCCAGCCGTATCTGGATCAGTTTGTGATTGTCTTCATTGATGATATTCTGATCTACTCCAAGACTGAGGAGGAGCATGCGGAGCATCTGAGGATTGTTCTGCAAGTGCTGAAGGAGAAAAAGCTTTATGCTAAACCTTCTAAGTGTGAGTTTTGGCTCAAATCAGTCAAGTTTCTGGGGCATGTGATTTCAGTAGATGGAGTTGCAGTGGATCCCAACAAGATTGAGGCCGTGTTGGATTGGGAGAAACCCAAGACAGCTACGGAGGTGAGGAGCTTCTTAGGTTTGGCAGGTTACTATCGGAGGTTCATCAAGGGTTTTTCCATGATGGTTCTCCCTTTGACTCGCCTTACCCGAAAGGAGACTCCATTTGTGTGGACTCACGAGTGTGAGGCGTGCTTTCAGGAGTTGAAGGAGAGATTGACTTCTTCACCTGTGTTGATCCTTCCTGATCCTGAGGAGCAGTTTGAGCTTTACTGTGATGCTTCTGGAAAGGGGCTGGGCTGTGTGCTGATGCAGTCTGGTAGAGCTGTTGCTTTTGCTTCGAGGCAGTTGAAGCCTCATGAGGAGAACTACCCGACTCATAATTTGGAGTTGGCTGCGATTGTGTTTGCTTTCAAGATTTGGAGGCATTATCTTTTTGGTTTGAGGTTTGTGGTGTTCAGTGACCACAAGAGTTTGAAGTACCTGTTCGACCAGAAGGAGTTGAACATGAGGCAGAGGAGATGGATGGAGTTCATCAAGGACTACGACTTCGAGCTAAGGTATCATCCTGGCAAGGCCAATGTGGTAGCTGATGCTTTGAGTCGGAAATCCAGTAGTTCATCCAGTTTGCTACTTGGTAACTTCGATGTGGTTGAGAAGTTCCGCCACTTGGCAGTGACCGCTCCGTGTGCGAGCGTACTTCTCGGGTTGGAAGCATCAGATGTTGTGAATGAACTACTAGAAAAGATTAAAGAGGCACAAGTTCAGAGAGAGTGTCTGGATTATGTGAAGAACCAAGACGGTGTGTCTTGGAATGATGATGGATTGCTTTTGTTCCAGCGGAGGATTGTGGTTCCTTGAGGTCCGTTGACAGAAGAGGTTATGGCAGAAGGCCATAAGGGTCAGTTTTCTATCCACCCTGGTGCTACTAAGATGTATCAAGACTTGAAGAAGAACTTCTGGTGGCCGGGCATGAAGAAAGATGTTGCTATCTTTGTGTCCAAGTGTTTGGTTTGCCAGAAAGTGAAGATTGAACACCAGAAGCCGTCTGGTAAACTTCAACCTCTTGAGACTCCGGAGTGGAAATGGGAGAGCATTTCCATGGACTTCGTTGTGGGTCTACCGAAGACTCAGGTTGGCTGTGACTCGATATAAGTCATTGTGGACAGACTGACGAAGTCTGCCCATTTTCTTCTAGTGAAGGTGAGCTTCACTACAGAGCAGTTGGCCAAACTGTATGTTCGCGAAATTGTGAGGCTTCACAGGGTGCCCGTGAGTATCATCAGTGATAGGGACCCGAAGTTCACATCTCGGTTCTGGGAGGCGCTGCAGGGAGCTTTTGGTACGCAGTTGAGACTGAGTACAGCCTATCACCCTCAGACTGATGGATAGACTGAGCGGACTATCCAGACCTTGGAGGACATGTTGCGGGCTTGCACGTTGGAGCAGGGCTCGGCATGGGATAGGTACCTTCCATTAGTAGCGTTTTCTTATAACAACAGTTTTCATGCTAGCCTGGGCATGGCACCATACGAGGCGCTCTACGGTAGGAGGTGTCGTACACCTACCTGCTGATCGGAGGTTGGGGATCGTGAGTTGTTTGGCTTGGACTTTGTCCAAGATACCACCCTGCAGATCCAGATGATCAGGGAAAAGCTGAAGCAGGCGCAAAATCGTCAGAAGAGCTACTACGATGTCAAGCATCGTCCACTGGAGTTCAGTGAGGGTGAGCACGTGTTTGTGAGACTTTCACCTGCCACGGGTGTTGGACGGGCACTCAGAGTGAGGAAGCTGAGCCCGCGGTTTATTGGGCCATACCAGATTCTTGGTAGAGTAGGATCTGTTGCCTACCGACTTGTGATGGTCCTGTTGATGGTCCTCAAGAGTTGAGGCCCATTAAGTGTAAATTGTTCCACAAAACCCATGTTTAGGTTATAAATCACTCCCCTCAACCTTCTTCTTTCCATATAGAGCAACTGTTTTGAATAAGTGGACCAGAGCAATACCGAAAGTGGGAGTTAAGGTAGACCTTGAGCAAATTTAACATTATCTTTTTCATATGACTATTGGGTTAGTTTTCTTTGTTCAGGACACCTAAGGCCCATCAGAGGGAACCACAAAATGAAGAGAGAAGAAGGAATATCGCGCAGAAAGGTAAAAAAGCCTGTTGTAGTACAACAACAGTCAAAGGAAGCAATGGGAAGCCGCCAAATCAGCCACAGCAGAAAAGGTGGAGGTGCTACCTCTGCTACAGTACGAAAGCAAAGAAGCTGAGCAATCAAAAGCCGCCACGTCAGCTGCAGCAGAAGGAGTGGAGGTGCCTCCCTGAATCCGATACTCCCACTCACAAAGGGAGCCAAAAGCAAGGGGGACCACTTCCATTTAATGCCAAGCTGGCAAAAAGCAAGGCTACCGTTGGAGATGATTTCTATTCGGAGCTGAGCTGGCAAGAAGCAAAGCTACCATTGAAGAGGATTTAAACAGAGCAAGACCCTTGAGGAAAGGAACAATGAAGATCAAATGAAGAACCCTATAAAAGGAACAAGCATTCCTCAAAAAAAGATCATCAGCGCCCATCCTAGGACTCGTTATCTCTTTGTTTTCTTTTTGTAAAAAATGCTCACTAGGAGCTAACTTCCTCTAAGTAGGTGAGGGTTCCATAGAAGTAATCCCTGTTGTCTTAGGATAACTTTGTAAGGAACACATATTTTATAAATGAATTTTGAGTTGCTCTTTGGTTTAATTTATTGATTTTGTGAAACCCTTTGGGCTGGCAACCTCATCCCGGGACCACTCGGTTGATGAAACACTGACAAAGGCGTGTGGAGCATTATCAAGATCCTGGGGTAGTTTAGCCTGAAGAAAGGAGGGAGAAACACCTGGAATGGGGAGCACTGCCATGTGAATCCATGCTCTTTTGAGAAGGCATCATGGTTTCCTTGCATATAACTCCAAGTACTATGGAGTAACGTGGAGAGTAAGGCCTTACCCTCTGCTTACCTATAGCAAAACAAGGGAAGGAGCAAAATCCACTTGTAAAATATGCTACCAAGCAGGGTTAACCAAAGGGATGAAAACATGGAACCCGTAACACCTACTTGACTTTTTCTGAAATTAATCTTAACTCAAACTTCTATCACAACCTTTTCCTCACGATAACTGAACTGTGTTTTACCAGCTGATGCTCTTACTTTCATTTCGTTGACTGCTCTTGAAGTTACTTAAATTGATGCCTTTTTATTCGATGACCGTGCTAAGTCATTCACTGCTCTCATCTGGTTCAGAATGGTTAACATTGTTTAACTAGCTGCCCAGAGATTTCTCTTTGTGAAGCTTAGCTGAGAATAGTACTTTCTTTTATTGCTCCATTTTACAAATTAAGTTTCCTTTAGCGCTTCTTACTTCACAACTGCTCCCTGAGGACGATAAATCTGGGGCTACAATACCCTATATTGCTTGACACGTACGCTTGCGTATAGTTGAAGAGGGTTGCTCTTAGTCAGAGTAGATTGCTCCTGTTGGCAATCCTGATTATTACTCTGCACTCTTGCTCTCTGAAAAGATATTCCCGAGCAGCTCTCGGTTCGACCAAGCAATTGGCGCCGTTGCCGGGGATCATTTGGCAAGAAAGGGCGTTTTTAAGGAAACATTTTTGTTGTTTAATTGCAGTCTTTTTGTTTTGATAGACCTCCTCCATTTGTATGAGCACAGAACCTACAGAACTTGGACTGGAAATAGTACTTTTTGATCCAGAACCCGAGAGAACCTTCAGAAATAGAAGAAGAATTCAAAGGTTGAGAAACATTACAATGGAGGAGGTTGTAAACAATGATAACAATGGAAATCATAATCATGAGCCTGAACAAGGACCGAATGAAGGAAGAGGGCCATCATTGAATGATATGGCTGCTCCCTTCAGAAATGGTCCAGAACGAGGGTATGTTCCCCCTCCCTTGAATATCCCGAACTTTGAAATAAAACCTGCAATGTTCCAAATGATTATGAACGCTGGTCAGTTCCATGGACTGCCCATGGAAGACCCTCACAGTCATTTGTTCCATTTTCCTTAGCTGGAAAAGCCAAAGAATGGAGGAGAACATTGCCCCCAAACTCCATCACCAGTTGGGAGCAATTGGCGGAACAATTTGTTACCCGATTTTTCTCCCAAGCAAAACAAGCCCAAGTGAGGGCTGATATAGCTTCCTTTCAAATGTATGATGGAGAAAGTCTGTATGAAGCGTGGGAACGCTTTAAAGAGTTGATACGAATTTGCCCGAATCATGGAGTTTCTGATTGGGGCATCATTCACACGTTTTATCATGGCTTAACCCCACCATTGAAAGCAACTGTTGATGCAGCTGCAGGGGGAGATCTTTTGGATTTTACTTATCCAGAAACCTACCAGTTGTTGGAAAAACTTTCAAAAAAACATATTTCATGGCCTTCCACACGACACAGTGCTCCTAAGAAAGCAGGAGTTCTAGAGCTAAGCTCAGCTGATGCTCTTTCAGCACAAATGGCTTCGCTCCAGAACACTATAAAAAACTGGAAGCCCATGGAACAGAAAAAACCAACTGAGCAACTTCTCTTGACTCAATCAAGTCAGAGTTGCCCCACTTGTGGAGGTCCTCATGAATATGAGGACTGTAACAATCTAGCTGCTGTGTGCTATGCAGGAGGGTATGACAACAACAACAGGAGCAATGACAACTATCAAGGGAACAATAACCGAGGCTGGAGGAATCAGAATAATGCTGGAGGTAGTGGAGGAAACTACCAGAACCGACCCCCGTATCCCAGGCAGAACCAACAAAACTGGGATAAGGGTGAAGGGAAGTCCCAATCCTTTGAGACTTCTGTCAAGGAGTACATGAATCAGAACAGCGCAGCCATGCGAAACCTAGAAACCCAAATTGGTCAGCTGGCTGGAGCACTCAAACAGAGGCAACCAGGGACACTCCCTAGTGACACAGAAAAGCCGTCTCAGGATAACCAGGAGCATTGTAATGCTATAAGCCTACGAGATGGAAAGACTTTACCACCCCCAGATTTAGTGGCACGACCTCGAAAGCGCGAACCAGCAAAACAGCCCATAGGAAAGGAAGTTGAAGAAGCCACTGACCCTTCACACCTTGAAGCTCAGACAGGACCAGAAGAGAAGGTCCAGAGCAATGAGTCTGCTGAAATCAAACCGGATGACGCAACACCTGTAGCAGACCTTGGAGCAACAAAAGTCAGTGAACCAGTTTCAGTTCCAACTTATGTTCCCCCATGCAAGAGAAGGAGTGAACCGATTGAGCCTCCTTTTCCACAGAGGTTGAAAAAGCAACACGAGGATAAGCAGTTTAGCCAGTTTCTCGACTTGATGAAACAACTTCACATAAACATTCCTCTAGTAGAAGCTCTGGAGCAAATGCCTTCGTATGCAAAATTTATGAAGGACATTTTGTCAAAAAGAAGAAAGATCGAAGAGTTTGAGACGTAGCTCCTCTCTCTCAACAATCGTGCAAGTACCTGACTAAAATTCCTCCCAAACTAAAGGATCCTGGTATATTCACCATCCCGTGTACAGTTGGGAAGAACTATCTTGGTCGGGCACTTTGTGATCTGGGCTCAAGTGTAAATCTAATGCCAGCTTCCATCTTCAAGCAGCTTGACATAGGAGCAGCAAGACCAACCACAGTCACTCTTCAACTTGCAGACCGATCTATAGCCAAGCCAGAAGGAAAAATTGAGAATGTCCTTGTCCAAGTAGACAAGTTCATTCTACCAGCTGACTTCATCATCTTAGATTTTGAAGCAGATCAAGAAGTTCCAATAATTCTGGGCAGACCATTCCTGGCTACCGGTGATGCTATCATAAATGTCAGAAAGGGTGAACTTTCTATGAGTGTAAACGGAGAAGAAGTGAAGTTTAATGTCATGAAAGCAATAAAGTTTGATGAAGATAACACTGAGGAATGCTCTAGCATTTCGATCCTTGTCGGTCGGTCATAAGAGAAGAACAGCAGGAGCATTTGCAGCCAGAGATAGGCATGAAGGACTTTGAAGAGCTGGAAGAATACCTTGCATCCATCAGTTTCCACCAACCCCAGGGAAGGAAAGAAAGGGTCTTTGAATCCTTAAACCGATCAGAGCAGGAGCAAAGACCGAAATTGCCTTCAGTAGAGCAACCACCTACCTTGGAGTTAAAACCCTTACCTGAACACCTGAAATACACTTATTTGGGTAAAGACAACACTCTCCCTGTGATTATTTCTTCTTTGCTAACCCATGAACAGGAACTTCAACTCACACAAAAGCTCAAAGATTACAAAGGAGCAATCGGCTGGACCATGGCTGACATAAAAGGAATTAGCCCAACAATTTGCATGCACAAGATTTTGCTCCAAGACCCTGACAGCTCATCTGTGGAGCATCAAAGGAGGCTGAATCCCAATATGAAGGAGGTGGTAAGAAAAGAAATCATCAAATGGCTTGATGCAGGTATAATCTATCCCATCTCAGATAGTAAATGGGTTGCTCCTGTGCAATGCGTTCCAAAAAAGGGTGGCATTACTGTAGTTAAAAATGACAAACAAGAGTTAATAGCCACCAAAAAAATAACTGGGTGGAGGATTTGTCAAGACTACAGGAAATTAAATAATGCTACCCGAAAGGATCATTTCCCCCTTCCTTTTATTGACCAAATGCTGGATCATCTAGCTGGGAAAGAATTCTTTTGTTTCTTAGATGGGTATTCGGGATACAACCAAATCCCGGTTGCTCCTGAAGACCAACACAAAACCACTTTTACGTGCCCCTTTGGGACGTTTGCATTCAGAAGAATGCCTTTTGGGCTATGTAATGCCCCTGCAACTTTTCAAAGATGCATGTTTGCTTTGTTTACTGATTTGGTAGGAGAAGCAGTAGAAATTTTCATGGATGATTTTTCTGTCATTGGTTGCTCTTTTCCTACTTGCCTTAATAACCTTGAACAGGTATTGAAAAGATGTGTCAAGAGCAATTTAGTGCTGAATTGGGAAAAATGCCACTTCATGGTAAGAGAAGGCATTGTGCTAGGACACAAAATCTCAAGCAAGGGCCTCGAGGTGGACAAGGCTAAGGTGGAAGCAATTGAGAAGCTACCTCCCCCTACCACAGTAAAAGGGATCAGAAGCTTCTTGGGACATGCTGGGTTCTACAGACGTTTCATTAAAGACTTCTCCAAAATCGCCAAACCACTTTGTGAACTTCTGGAGCAAGACAGGAAGTTCAATTTTGATGAAAAATGTTTGACAGCCTTCCTGGAGCTCAAGTCGAGGCTGGTGTCCGCACCCATCATTCAAAGCCCAGATTGGAGTCTTCCTTTTGAACTAATGTGTGACGCCAGCGATTTCGGCTTGGGAGCAGTTCTTGGGCAGCGAAAAGACAAAGTCTTCAGAACTGTTTACTACGCTAGTAGAACTCTTACTCCGGCACAAGCCAACTACACAGTGACGGAGAAGGAGATGCTGGCAGTTGTATTTGCATGTGACAAGTTTCGTTCATATCTAATATGCTCCAAAGTCACAGTATTCACTGATCATTCAGCAATCAAGCAACTCTTTGCTAAGAAGGATGCCAAGCCAAGACTAATTAGATGGGTACTGTTGCTCCAAGAATTTGACCTTGAGATCAAGGACCGGAGAGGAAGTGATAACAAGGTGGCTGACCACCTATCTCGATTAGAGAGAGCAAGGCCACAAGAAGGAGATCATATCAAGGAGACATTCCCTGATGAGCAGCTTCTGATGATCTCTGAAAAACAAGCTCCTTGGTTTGCAGATATTGCAAACTACCTGGCTGCCGGAATAGAGCCATACCACTTGAATCACCAAGGGAGAAAGAGGTTCCATCATGAAGCTAAGCAGTATTTCTGGGACGACCCTTTGCTCTACAAAAGGTGTTCTGACCAATTACTTCGAAGGTGTATCCCTGAAGAAGAACAACAGAAAATACTGGAGCAATGCCACAACTCCCCTTATGGAGGACACTTTGCTGGAGCAAGAACAGCAGCTAAAGTGCTGCAGTCAGGTCTATACTGGCCCTCCTTGTTTAAAGATGCTAATGTTTTTGTTAAAAAATGTGACAGGTGCCAGAGAACAGGGAACATTACAAGAAAGCATGAAATGCCCCTTGTTCCAATAATGGAGGTTGAATTGTTCGATGTATGGGGCATTGATTTCATGGGGCCTTTCCCACCTTCCTTTGGAAACAAGTATATACTTGTTGCAGTTGACTATGTGTCGAAATGGGTAGAAGCTGTTGCTACCCCCACCAATGATGCCAGGATAGTGCTGAAGTTCATCAAGAAGAATATTTTCACTCGATTTGGAACCCCTAGAACAATTATCAGTGACAGGGGTACACAGATAGAAAAGATTGGTCCAATAAATTGGATGATTCCCTATGGGCGTATCGGACAGCTTATCGAACACCCATTGGCTGCTCCCCCTATCAGTTGGTGTTTGGAAAAGTGTCTCCAAGAAGAGGACCCGAACAGGGAAAAAGCTCAAGCCTGAGCAAACCACAGTCCATAGTCCTCAGTAGCTCCAAACACGGAGATCTCGACCGATGGCTGACCGAGGATATAGCAGAACTGGATTGGGAACTCTTCGTTGAGCCTCCCTCAAGAGCTCGCACCGAGTTCGTGACTGCATTCTTGGAGGGGATGAAGAAAGAAGATCTCCCAAAACTCCTCATCAGAGGCGTGAAAGTAGACTTCTCCCTTGAAGAAATCAACGAAGCATACAACACTGCTTCAGTTCCTGCTGAACAAGATGAGTTTGATAGATACTGTGCTGGCCGAGGAGATGAGGCCATAACTGGAGAAGTGCTTCGAGAAATAGGCTCAGAAGGAGCAACCTGGGGAACAAAGGAATCCATCCCTAGGAAGCAACTCAAATTCGAAGCAAAGGTATGGATGAATTTTATTAACTCTCGTCTGATTCCCGTGAGCAATGACTCTCTATTG